>NW_025534299.1:0-225225 GCF_020615455.1 Coregonus clupeaformis
GAGAGGGAACAGATAATTTATTAATTACATTCACAAATCATTAAATATATCAATTTAGAAAGTATTATATTTAGTCAGTTGACATGACACATGATTAGAATTTCCATGGATGTCCTACTAAATCTCATCATCAAATTAAAATGGAATCTTCTTTACTCTGTTAGGGACAGATTGAGTGTTGCTTTAGCAATATGCTTAGGGTCATTGTCCTGATGGAAGGTGAACCTCCGTCCAATTCTCAAATCTCTGGAAGACTGAAACAGCTTTCCCTCAACAATTTCTCTGTATTTAGCGCCATCCATCATTCCTTCAATTCTGACCAGTTTCCCAGTCCCTGCAGATGAAAAACATACCTAGAGCATGATGCTGCCACCACCATGCTTCACTGTGGGGATGGTGTTCTCGGAGTGATGAGAGGTGTTGGGTTTGCTCCAGCATTTTCTTGATGGCCAAAAAGCTAAATTTTAGTCTCATCTGACCAGAGTACTTTCTTCCATATGTTTGGGGAGTCTCCCACATGCCTTTTGGCGAACACCAAACGTGTTTGCTTATTTTTTTCTTTAAGCAATGGCTTTTTTCGGCCCACTATTCCGTAAAGCCCAGCTCTGTGGAGTGTACGGCTTAAAGTGGTCCTATGGACAGATACTCCAATCGCTGTGGAGCTTTGCAGCTCCTTCAGGGTTATCTTTGGTCTCTTTGTTGCCTCTCTGATTAATGCCCTCCTTGCCTGGTCCGTGAGTATTGGTGGGCGGCCCTCTCTTGGCAGGTTTGCTGTGGTGCCATATTCTTTCCATTTTTTAATAATGGATTGAATGGTGCTCCGTGGGACGTTCAAAGTTTCTGATATTTTTTTATAACCCAACCCTGATCTGTACTTCTCCACAAGTTTGTCCCTGACCTGTTTGGAGAGCTCCTTGGTCTTCATGGTGCCACTTGCTTGGTGGTGCCCCTTGCTTAGTGGTGTTGCAGACTCTGGGGCCTTTCAAAACAGGTGTATATATACTGAGATCATGTGACAGATCATGTGACAATTAGATCGCACACAGGTGGACTTTATTTAACTAATTATGTGACTTCTGAAGGTAATTCGTTGCACCAGATCTTATTTAGGGGCTTCATAGCAAAGGGGGTGAATACATATGCACGCACCACTTTTCCGTTATTTATTTTTTTGAAGTTATTTTTGACTATTTTGTGTATGGCCATTAACACGTTGTTTACACGTCAATCCTGAGCATCCCAAACATGCTCAATGGGTGACATGTCTGGTGAGTATGCAGGCCATGGAAGAACAGGGGCATTTTCAGCTTCCAGGAATTGTGTACAGATCCTTGTAACATTGGGCCGTGCATTATTATGCTGAAACATGAGGTGATGGCTGCGGATGAACAGGATCTCATCACAGTATCTCTGTGCATTCAAATTGCCATCGATAAAAGGCAATTGTGTTCATTGTCTGTAGCTTATGCCTGCGCATACCGTAACACTACCTCCACCCTGGGGCACTCTGTTCATAACAATGACTTCAGCAAAACGCTCTTCCACACAACGCCATCCATGATGTCTGCCATCTGCCCGGAACAGTTGAAACTGGGAGCACACTTTTCTAGCGTACCCGTGGCCATCAAAGGTGAGCATTTGCCCACTGAAGTCGCTTACGATGCCGAACTGAAGTCAGGTCAAGACCCTGGTGAGGATGATGAGCACGCAGATGAGCATCTCTGAGACGGTTTCTGACAGTTTGTGCAGAAGTTTGGTTGTGCAATACCACAGTTTTATCAGCTGTCCGGGTGGCTGGTCTCAGACGATCTCTAAGGTGACGAAGCCGGATGTGAACTGGTGTGGTTACATGTGGTCTGCGGTTGTGAGGCCGGTTGGACGTACTGGCAAATTCTCTAAAATGGCGTTGGAGGAGGCTTATGGTAGAGAAATGAACATTCTATTATCTGGCAACAGCTCTGGTGGACATTCCTGCAGTCAGCTTGCCAATTGCACACTCCCTCAAAACTTGACACATCTGTGGCATTGTGTTGTGTGACAAAACTGCACATTTTAGAGTGGCCTTTTATTGACCCCAGCACAAGGTGTACCTGTGTAATGATCATACTATTTAATCAGCTTCTTGATATGCCACACCTGTCAGGTGGATGGATTATCTTGGCGAAGGAGTAATGCTCACTGACAGGGATGTAAACTAATTTGTGCACATAATTTGAGAGAAATAATGTTTTTTGTGCGTATGGAACATTTCGGGATCTTTTATTTCAGCTCATGAAACATAGGACCAACACTTTGAAGGCTGTGTTTATATTTTTGTTAAGTCTAAAACATCCTCATCAAGGTAAATGGCTCTTTCATATGTGATTCACAGTAGTAACATGATCCTATTAACAGGCGAGGGAGCACACCTTGCACACATTTTAATTTCTAATAATTAATTAATTTAATTTAAAATTTTAAAAAATGTCCATGCAAGAAAATGTCTGTTATGCTAGTCAGTTGTATTTGTCAACATTTTTTTTGATGTACCAATGCAACACAATTAGCGACCATTTTCATCATTACCACAATCGAAGAAGACATTCATATACAAACACTTGTACTGTACAGTAGTAGTGGTTACAAAATAACAGTGAAGACATGGAACGCATTTGAACAATTTAGTTTCACCCACAAGAAGCTAAACAAAAAAACACCAACTTTACAGTCTGTAAAATAGAACCAAACTACACTATCTATATTCTTGACAGATATACTTTTGTTATACATATATACAAATAAATATAACAAAAAGGCATTGTGCTTTCAGAAAAAAATTGTTTAATGTAAAGTGTGGCATAAATTAATAAACAGGTTATTGAAAATATTGTAGTCCCTGGGACTGGAGTGATATCATGGTAAACCTATTACACATGTAATAAAGAAAATGGTTGGAATGCCTTTTGGTTTCTGTCTTCTGGTTTGTTTTGGTCAAACTGAAGTCCCTCCTCCATGAGTCTACAACAATTTTATTTATTTATTTATTTTATTTCACCTTTATTTAACCAGGTAAGCCAGTTGAGAACAAGTTCTCATTTACAACTGCGACCTGTCCAAGATAAAGCAAAGCAGTGCGATAAAAACAACAACACAGAGTTACATATGGGGTAAAACAAAACATAAAGTCAAAAATACAACAGAAAATATATATACAGTGTGTGCAAATGTAGCAAGTTATGGAGGTAAGGCAATAAATAGGCTATAGTGCAAAATAATTGCAATTAGTATTAACACTGGAATGATAGATGTGCAAGAGATGATGTGCAAATAGAGATACTGGGGTGCAAATGAGCAAAAATAAATAACAAGGGGTGAGGTAGTTGGGTGGGCTAATTTCAGATGGGCTGTGTACAGGTGCAGTGATCGGTAAGGTGCTCTGACAACTGATGCTTAAAGTTAGTGAGGGAGATAAGAGTCACAATAAACAAGTGTTAAACTTTACAGTTGTCTTCCATCAGCATTTTGGGTGTATGGCTCTAGATTCTGGAGTTACAGGGAAAATCCACTCAACATCGATTTTTTGGTATTTGTTTAGTTAGTCCATTGTTGATACAGTCTCACAATGTTTGACATGTCAGGTGTCAAGTTTTCAAGATATTGGACTTCCAAGAAGCAAAGTGGGACTGTATCTACAGTGGACTAATGAAGAAAATACCACATGTTGTTGAGTGGATTTTCCCTTTAACTTCATGATGAATTGGCCAATATGGATAAAGCTAAATTGAAATGTTTCTTACAGAAGAAATATGAAAAGCATATGCATAAGCATGGTAGCAATTGAAAAGGAACAGTTTGGATATTATGTGAAAATTATTAGACCAAAGTTGAGGACACAACAGTTCACCTGACACAAGACTGAATCCAAACATTACACTGGTGATTTTATGTGCATTTTACATTTACTGTATTTTTCGCCTCATTTGTTACAATCAGTAACATGATAAGACTATTCCTGGAAAATATGGGGTAGGCACAACATAATTCAAAAAAATGACAAGTGGCCACACACCTCTCCAAAGTAATTTCAATGGACATTTAGGACTCAAAGAAGAGTCTTCAACTATAAGGTGCGTTTTTGAGCTCTCCTAGCTGTGCCATTGAGGAACTAGAGCAAGCACACTAGTAGTTGTTTGGTTTGGAACACAGCCCTGCATTCCCCGCCATCACACAATTACTATTGTTGTTTACGCAATCTAAAAAGAAAGCTTGTTCAATTGCCAGCATGACTAGCTAGGTTATAAAATACGATCTTGAGGTGTTAGGCTTTCGTAAGGCAATCTGGAGAAACAGATTGTAATTTTGGTCTGCATAGAAAGGAGCAATGAGTACATTCACGTGCTTGTTCTGCTGCAAATGTTCTTCACAATAGACAAAAATAGGCTCATTCTGTTCAGAACAACCCAGGGTATGACGCCATGTCATCTTGTAACTTGACATCACACATAGTGATCAAAAACGTTGGCATTGTATATGACATGAGTTGTTGATATGGAAATGTGAAGTACACATTTGGACTCACAGGTGTTTGGCTTACTTGTATGACATCAAAGCGGTATTTCTTATAATCCTCAACGTCTCATCTTTCAAAATACATAGAGTCCTCTTAATTTACAGCATTTCCCTCACTCAAGCAAACAAAAGTTGCCCAATAAACGGGCGGGATGGGGGCAACTTCTTGTCGCGTGCAGTGTTGAACTTCAGAACAGCTGTCAGTCAAAACCCATATAGCACTGCAAGGCGCAGAGCCTGAGCTCTGACGTCATTTATAGCATGTTACTGTACAGCCACTGACTTCCAATTTAAATGCTTATCAGTGACCACATTTTCAACCTTAACACCTAAAAAAACGATGTATTCTCTGTTGGAAGGGTTTCGTTAACTCCCCATGTGCTTCATCTCATGACTGTCTCGGGCCGATCCCTTCACAACATTTTCTTACTGTTCTCTACACACTCCTGGAGAGAAGGAGAGAGAAGAGAGAGAGAGAGTGACCGTGTGTGTTCTATGTTGACATGATAGGGTGCAAGTATAATTTAGTGTAATATGTGCATAAACGCTATTCACCATAAAGAAATTGATTAAAGTGGTAAACACAGGCTATGTTCCTTTATCCACAGTAGCATAACACTAAGAATGTTTGTGCTGATGTAATTGGAATGATAGTGTGGATAATGGAACAGAGACATATAAGGGTACGTCGCAATTCTCCACCCTTCTTCTAAAGTGAACACAACATGAAGTTAACAATGGTTGAAACTCCTTCTAGCCAATTATTACACCAATCCATTCCTTTTTAATCCATGACTGGTGGGGAATCGGGATGCAGCCATAGTCTCCCACCCAGCCTCGCCTCCCTTCCCCTCGCCATTAGGGCCTAGTCCAGGTAGAACTTTTGGCTGGGGCTGCGGTCATTGTGCTTGGTGTCCACGGCGAAGCAGACGAAGAGCATGTCCACCACGATCTCAAAGACAGACAGGAAGCAGTGGGCCACCAGCCAGGAGAACAGACAGATGATGAGCAGCGGCAACACCCACACCGTGTAGTCCTGCTGGTAGTTGAGCGCCAGAATGCCGGCGAACGCAGTGCACGAGACAATCAGTTCCTGGACACGCACGTATGAAGGAAAATATGGAGAGAAAGGAGGGTGGGAAAGGGAGAAAAGAGAAAAGGGACCCATCAGCTAGGAAAATGTTTGAAGATAGCCAGACCCCCTCTCTCCCATAGAAGAGAAGGGGTCTTGACACCTTAACATTGTGGCTGTGGCTACACGGCTTTAAATTGTTAGACCAGATAGACCAGCCGACGTACAGCGCAAACTGAACGTTACAAATGGTTGAAACTCTAAGACCAGGAAATGTGAGACGTTAGTCCACATGTTTGAAATGGTGAGAAACTCTGAAACTCTCAATCTCTACACAAGAAGAAGAAACTCACTAGACCGTAGCATTACCAGTCTGCAGCTGGCATGTAAAGTAGTCTAGAACTTTGACTAAAGACACGAGGTGGCAAGGACAATCCCATCTCAGACAACCGTTGGTACATCTGAAGTATCTGTCTAACAACCACTTCACATCCAGAGAAGCTCTACAAAGGACATTGTGACCTCTGGTGGACAAATCAGAGCCTTACACCCATCGACACCTTCCCCATAGGAGTGATTGGTTTCAACAGAGAGACAACGGAGAAGACATTCTACACGTAAATGCATTGCATTTCTTACCCAAACGGCGGTGGTAAGGGTACTAAGTATTCTGATTACCGTGAGCGTAGTTTCCAAATGTATGTACGATAAGTTCGACTCTCTTTGTCCCTCTCTCTCTCCTTCTATTGACCCCTCCCTTTTTGATAACCAAGTCATGCTGTTGTTCATCCGCTAGGGACTTTTCTCATGAATTAAGTATGTATGTATTCTGTGTTATTATTTAGTTAGCTAATAAGTAAATATTTGAGACAATTTGTGTATTGCTGATACATAAGTAAGGTTAGGGTTCATGCAGGTTCAAGGATTATAAGACATTCAGAATGAGACTGATGAGGTAATGATTAATAAGTGACTGTTATTGGTACATAACATGCATATATATATATATATATATATATATATATATATATATATATATATACAGTGGGGCAAAAAGTATTTAGTCAGCCACCAATTGTGCAAGTTCTCCCACTTAAAAAGATGAGAGAGGCCTGTAATTTTCATCATAGGTACACGTCAACTATGACAGACAAATTGAGAAAAAAAATCCAGAAAATCCCATTGTAGGATTTTTAATGAATTTATTTGCAAATTATGGTGGAAAATAAGTATTTGGTCACCTACAAACAAGCAAGATTTCTGGCTCTCACAGACCTGTAACTTCTTCTTTAAGAGGCTCCTCTGTCCTCCACTCGTTACCTGTATTAATGGCACCTGTTTGAACTTGTTATCAGTATAAAAGACACCTGTCCACAACCTCAAACAGTCACACTCCAAACTTCACAATGGCCAAGACCAAAGAGCTGTCAAAGGACACCAAAAACAAAATTGTAGACCTGCACCAGGCTGGGAAGACTGAATCTGCAACAGGTAAGCAGCTTGGTTTGAAGAAATCAACTGTGGGAGCAATTATTAGGAAATGGAAGACATACAAGACCACTGATAATCTCCCTCGATCTGGGGCTCCATGCAAGATCTCACCCCGTGGGGTCAAAAAGATCACAAGAACGGTGAGTAAAAATCCCAGAACCACACGGGGGGACCTAGTGAATGACCTGCTGAGAGCTGGGACCAAAGTAACAAAGCCAACCATCAGTAACACACTACACCGCCAGGGACTCAAATCCTGCAGTGCGAGACGTGTCCCCCCTGCTTAAGCCAGTACATGTCCAGGCCCGTCTGAAGTGCATTTGGATGATCCAGAAGAGGATTGGGAGAATGTCATATGGTCAGATGAAACCAAAATATAACTTTTTGGTAAAAACTCAACTTGTCATGTTTGGAGGACAAAGAATGCTGAGTTGCATCCAAAGAACACCATACCTACTGTGAAGCATGGGGGTTGGAAACATCATGCTTTGGGGCTGTTTTTCTGCAAAGGGACCAGGACGACTGATCCGTGTAAAGGAAAGAATGAATGGGGCCATGTATCGTGAGATTTTGAGTGAAACCCTCCTTCCATCAGCAAGGGCATTGAAGATGAAACGTGGCTGGGTCTTTCAGCATGACAATGATCCCAAACACACCGCCCGGGCAACGAAGGAGTGGCTTCGTAAGAAGCATTTCAAGGTCCTGGAGTGGCCTAGCCAGTCTCCAGATCTCAACCCCATAGAAAATATTTGGAGGGAGTTGAAAGTCTGTGTTGCCCAGCGACAGCCCCAAAACATCACTGCTCTAGAGGAGATCTGCATGGAGGAATGGGCCAAAATACCAGCAACAGTGTGTGAAAACCTTGTGAAGACTTACAGAAAACGTTTGACCTGTGTCATTGCCAACAAAGGGTATATAACAAAGTATTGAGAAACTTTTGTTATTGACCAAATACTTATTTTCCACCATCATATGCCAATAAATTCATAAAAAATCCTACAATGTGATTTTCTGGATTTTTTTTTCTATTTTTGTCTGTCATAGTTGACGTTTACCTATGATGAAAATTACAGGCCTCTCTCATCTTTTTAAGTGGGAGAACTTGCACAATTGGTGGCTGACTAAATACTTTTTTTCCCCACTGTATATATATATTCTAAGAGTTTAATTCGGGAGATGGTAACTCGTTAAACAACTCCTTCCGTGGTGCCCCAAATTCCTAATGAGTTAATTGTTACATGATCGCTATGTTGTTTTTTATGTTTTTGGAAAACCTTCCAAACATCTACAATAATTCCTTGTTTAACATTTCTGATTCACACTTTTTCTACCTTGATCAGTAACAAAATTAGAACACTTTTTAAAAATTTGCCTTGTTTTTGAAATGGTAAAACAATGTATCAAGAATGAGAGATCAGCCATGTGAAGGTTTAATTCTGCTCCTGAGCACAGAGCAGCACTGTGAAACTTAAATTGCTAGATATGCTATATGTTGCACACAGGAGTAAACTCTCTCAAACTCTTCAGAAATCTCTATTAAACAGCTACACAGAGTCGTCTGTTTTTGTTGTTGTTGTTTTTTTACTAAACTACAGTATATAATATATATATATATATATACTAGAGAAAAACCTGAGAAAGTACCCACACTTTCACACACAGACACAGGTGAGTAGAGATTTACAAGGGCAGCTGAAGATACATTCTACTGTGTGAATTATTTTATTATCCTGTTTTCTTTCTTGACTACAGTACCGATTTTTTACTTTATTTTGTACATTGACCAATTAAACTGTATGTTGTATAGTTAAACAACTTGAATCAAGATTGGTTACTGTCTCTAAATGTTGACAATGGCACTGAAACTATCGAGAGCAGACTCATTCAACAAAATCATTTATAGTTCCACCTTCTCTGTCTAGATATGGCTTCCTCCAACAGTCTCCAGTCTGAAGAGCAGTTCCTGTGATATATCTATCTGGATGTCTTCACTTAATGAGTCACCACTTCATGTGAACACAACTTCAACGTTGCCTGTGTCACAAAGTACTGGGATAGCAAGGACCTGTGTCAATGTTCACTGTGTCGGGAAAAATACTCCAGACGACCTAAGCTTCATGTCAACACATCGTTCAGAATGGTTGTAGAGAATTTTAAAAAGATGAGGTAGAAAAAATAGTGCCCTGTGACGTCTGCACTGGGACGAAGCGCAAGGCCCTAAAGTCCTGCCTGGTGTGTCAGACCTCTTACTGTGAGACTCCCCTGGAGCCTCATCAGATAGCCCCACCCTTAAAGAGACACAAACTGATCGACCCTGTGGTGAACCTAGAAGACAGGATGTATAAGAAGCATGACAGACTCCTGGAGATGTTATGTAGGACTGACCAGACATGTGTGTGTCAGTTCTGCACTGAGGCAGACCACAAGACTCATGACACTGTCCCCATGGAGGAGGAGTGTGGAGAAAGGAAGGCTCAGCTGGGGAAAACTGAGGCAAAAGTGCGGAAGATTATCAAGGGGCGACAAAAGAAGGTTAAAGATGTCAAACTCTCAGTAGATCTCAGCAAGAGAGACGCAGAGAGAGAGATAGCAGAGAGTATGCAGGTCTTCACTGCTCTGATGCGCTCCATTAAGAAAAGCCAGGGTGAGCTTGTTAAGGTAATTGAGGAGAAGCAGAAAGCAGTAGAGAGGCAGGCTGAAGGGCTCATTAAAGAACTGGAGCAGGAAATCACTGAGCTAAAGAGGAGAAGGACTGAGATGAAGCAGCTCTCAAACAGTGAGGACCACCTCCAACTTCTCCAGAGCTTCTGATTCATAATGTGCAACCCTCCACCCACCAAGGACTGGTCTGTCAGTGTTCACAGTGATATGTGTGTGGGGACTGTAAGGAGAGCTCTTTCTCAGCTGAAGGAGACACTGAATAAAGAGATGGAGAAGCTGCCTGGAGTCAAACTGAAGAGGATTCAGCAGTATACAGTGGATGTGACTCTGGACCTTGATACAGCACATATGAGATATGAATTTACCTGACAATACAAAAAGGTTTGATCGTTTTGTCATTGTCCTTGGAGAGGATGGCTTATCCTCAGGGAGATTTTAGTATGAAGTGATGGTTAAGGGGAAGACTAAGTGGACTTTAGGAGTGGTCAGAGAGTCCATAGACAGGAAGGGGAACATCATATTGAGCCCTGAGCATGGACTCTGGACTTTGTACCTAAGGGACGTGAATGTGTACCAAGCCTGTACCTCCCACGCTATCCTCCTCTCCCTGAGAGAGAAGCCCCAGAAAGTGGGGGTGTTTGAGGACTATGAGGAGGGTCAGGTCTCCTTTAAAAAAATATATATATATATATAAATCGTGTGTCTTGCCCATTCACTCTCTGAATGGCACACATACACAACAGTCTCATGGCTTAAAAATCCTTCTTTAACCTGTCTCCTCCCCTTCATCCACACTGATTGAAGTGGATTTAATAAATTATATCAATAAGAGATCATAGCTTTTCTCCTACCCATAATGCTGACATTCTTTGACAGAAAGAAAACTATCCCTCAAAGGGAAGCTGAACCAAATAAAACGACTTCTCTGGTTGAAAGCTGGTTATGTGGCATTGATTTTAGTCAAAACCAATTATTATTATTTCAAAATTGACTACAAAATGTAAATAGGGTAATTTGTCATAATGTCAGTATCTTTCAAAACAGAGATATGCGAGATTCTGTTAAATGTATGACTTTCCTTGGTTATTTAAGGGTTGGGTTTTGATTTCAATCATGCCCAGTCATGCCCACTTGGCCTCTAAGACGGGTGGTAACAACTCAGACTTGTTTACATGCATACCAGACATCGTCACCAACGTAATGTTGAAAGAATGAGACTTCTTCATTATAAATGGCTTAGGTTTCTCCACCTCAAACATCCTCACATTTGTTAGATAACGTTAGCATCACAAACCCAACTGTCATCAAAGCTACTCTAGAAAGGAGGAAATGCCTAATGCAATTTTGGATTCTTGAACATTCATGTTCACGATGTCATGCTGCGTCACGCGGTTGCTAAGCCAATAGTCACTTCATTAAACTCAAATGAACTTAAATGAAAACCTAATACAAGTTATGTTGCTTTAATTATTAACATAATTTAGGTCTAATGCTGACCTTTGACAGAAAATGATACAATTTTTCATATACTCTATCAAAGTGAATCTAATATATGGCACGTCCTTAGCCTTTGATCTGGTTGTGAATGCAGGTGAGGATGGCCACAGTGCCCAGGTGGAAGCTGTCACGTCTCCTCCCGTTGCTCCCCTCCGGCATTCTGATTCACCGGTCTACTGAGCCACCGGTCTGAGTGCACCACCTCGGCAACACAGGAATGGAAACCCAATGCACCCTGAGCACCTGCACCCCATCATCTCATCACCACCACTATATAGCCCTGGACTGTTCAGTCATTGTTGTGTGTAATTGTTAGCATTGTGTCGTTTACTCGCGCCTTGTTATTATCTTTCTCATTGTTAAGTAAACCTTTACCTTGTTGATTCCTGCGTCTGCGTCCTGCCTCTTCGTATCCTCAGTACTCATCACAGAATTACACACCTCTCACAAAAATGGATGCAGCAGGTAATCCTCCTGGAGTTTTCCAGCCTCGACCATCACCAGTAGCAGCTTGCCCAGTTGAACGCTGCCATGCAGGAAGTGCTCCAAGCTCTGCATAAATCTGCCCAGCGCTCCGGTTACTCCTCAGGGAGCGGCGAGTGCACCCAGTCCACCTGTTCCCGTGCTATCACAAACGATGCGCTATGACGGTAAAACTACTAAATGTAGCGGCTTCCTGCTACATGTTTCACTTTATCTGGCGCGTCAGCCTGGGGCATATCCATCTGACCAAGCCAGGATAGCGCTAGTGATTTTGCTACTTAAAGGAAAGGCGCTGGATTGGGCCATGTCAGTCTGGGATGGAGGTGAGGCCGCGGCACTTCCCTACTCCACCTTCCTCGCTCGGTTCAGGGCGGTGTTTGATTATCCAAGGCAGGGAACGGACGAGGGTGAGGGTCTCCTCCAGCTACAACAGGGAGATGGGCCCGCGTCCGAGTACGCTCTGAGCTTTCGCACGGTGGCGCCGTCTTTCGGCTGGAATGAGCGTGCTCTGCGCACGGCCTTCAGGAGAGGCTTACGGGAGAACATCAAGACGGAACTCGCATGTCGGGATGACGAGATGGACCTTGATACCCTCATCGCAACGTTCATCCGTCTTGACGACATGTTGAGAGACAGACGGCGTTCCCAACACCTCCCGGACCTCGACGCTCACCCCATTTGAGCTATGGAAGCCGCCCTGCCTCCGAGTCCTCACCAATGGAGATGGAAAGCACGCCCTACACCACCAAGGAACACAGATCTCCTGGCGGTTTCCAATCTAGGCGGTATGACTCCCGTCGCCGCTCCGTGAGTGTTACGTCATCTCCTATCACAAAACCATTGTTTTTAGTTCCCATAACGGTGACTGGTTATTCCTTCTCTTCCATTTCCAATTCAATGATAGATTCCGGTTCAGTGGGGAACCTTATAGATAGGGAGCTGGTCTCTGAATGGGGGTTGCCCACCGTGCCACTGCCTTCTCCACTACACGTCTCCTCGCTGGACAATAAGCCACTTGGATCAGGGACCATTATGCACATCACTCTTCCCATCACCATCACCATTCCCACACTACCAGAGCACCCCACGAGGAGCTGTCATTCCACATCGTCACTTCACCCCTTCACCGGATCGTCTTGGGATTGCCCTGGCTCAGACTACACAACCCCACCATTAATTGGATCACCAAGAGGATCACAGCCTGGCCCACGTCATGCGGGAAGACCTGCCTGCCAGTGGTTTGTTGTTCCACGTCAGCGGAGATTCCGGATTCAGCCCTCCAGCTCAGCATTCCACGTGAGTATGCAGATCTCTCCGAAGTCTTCTCTTCATCAAAGGCTATGTGTTTCCCTCCTCACAGGCCCTGGGACTGCGCCATTGACCTGTTGGAGGGACAACACCCCCCGAAGAGTCGCATTTACTCCCTTTCCAGGGCGGAGACTGAGGCCATGGAGAAGAATGTGGCGGAGACCCTGAAACAGGGGTTCATCAGAAGCTCTACCTATCCTGCCTCCGCCAGCTTCTTCTTCATGGCCAAAAAAGATGGAGGATTGAGGCCGTGCATTGACTACAGGGGGTTGAACGCAGTCACCACCAAGTACCGGTACCCCCTCCCTCTGGTTCCGTTGGCCATCGAGCAGCTACGAGGGGCCCAGTACTTTACCAAGTTGGACCTGAGGAGTGCAAACAACCTGATCCGAATTTGTGAAGGAGACGAGTGGAAGACTGCATTCAGCACTACCTCAGGCCACTATGAATACTACGTCATGCCCTACGGCCTCGCCAACGCGCCTTCTGTGTTCCAGTCCTTTGTCAATGACGTGTTCCGAGACATGCTGAGTCGACAGGTGGTTGTGTACATCGACAAGAGAGAAGACGGACGCCGTCAGGCCATGGCCAGGCCATGGCCTACAGAGCTTCCTGGACTTCGCCAATTTCTACCGGCGTTTCATCAGTTCCTTCAGCTCCATAGCCACCTCGCTCACCTCTCTCCTTAAGGGTGGGCCTCAGAAGCTGTCCTGGAACCCTGATGCTGACGCTGCCTTCAAGAGGCTGAAGGAGAGGTTCACCACTGCGCCCATCCTAAAACACCAAGATCCATCTTGACCTTTCATCCTGGAGGTGGACGCATCTGAGGAGGGCGTGGGTGCGGTTCTCTCCCAGCGGCAAGGTAAGCCAGAGAAAATGTATCCCTGTGCCTTTTTCTCTTAAAAGCTTACCCTGCAGAGAGGAACTATGGAGTTGGAGACAGGGAGCTGTTGGCAGAGGTCCTTGCTCTGGAGGAATGGAGACACTGGCAGTAAAGCAGTCCATCCATTCTGGATTCTTACTGACCATCAGAATTTGGAGCACTTACGGGCAGCGAAACGAAGCCAGGTGGGCCCAATTTCTTAATTCTGTCCTACCGCCCAGGCTCCCAGAATGTGAAAGCCGACACACTCTCCAGGATGCACCATACCAGAGAAAGGAAGGATCTGAGGGGTCCTATCCTACCCCCATCTCTCATCGTTGCACCTGTCATTTGGGATGTGGAAGAAGACATCCGCCTGGCGACTCAGGAGGACCCAGCGCCTGCCAACGCCCCTCTGGGGCGCGTGTATGTACCCACCAGTGTCCGTGACCGCCTGGTGATCTGGGCGCACACCACCTTTACGGCAGGGCACTCCGGTATTACGCTCACCCTGAATTCTCTATCACAAAAATACTGGTGGCCCACCTTGTTTAGTGATGTCTCTTGCTATGTCAACTCCTGTTCCATATGTCCCCAAATGAAGACACCTCGGAACGCCCCGGCAGGCAAACTAGTTCCTCTACCAGTGCCTCAGCAACCTTGATCACACCTGTCCATAGACTTTGTCACCGACCTCCCACGTTCTGACGGCTTCATCACAGTCATGGTGGTCGTAGAACGATTCTCCGAATTATGCCGTTTTTTTGCCACTAACTGGTCTTCCTTCTGCTCTCCAGGTCACTGAGGTCCTGTTCCAACAGGTCTTCCGGCACTATGGACTTCCGGAAGACATCGTCTCGGACCGTGGCCCCCAATTCACCTCCCGAGTGTGGAACGCTTTCCTGGAGAAGATCGGGGCCATGGCCAGCCTCACTTCCGGGTATAGGCCTCAGTCAAATGGGCAGGTGGAGCGCATGAACCTGGAGCTGGGGAAGTTTCTTTGTTGCCTTTGTCAGGACCAGCAGGGTGAGTGGAAGAGGTTTCTTCCCTGGGCAGATAATGCCCAGAACTCCCTCGTTCACTCCTCCATGGGGCTCACTCTCTTCCAATGCTCCCTGGTGTACCAGCCGGCCCTGGTCCCTTGGACACACAGCCAGACCGATGCTTCCGCTGTCGACGAGTGGTTCCGCAGGGCCGGACAGGTCTGGGACGCCGCCCATGTCCGTCTCCAGGGGGCCATTCGTCTGCAGAAGGACCAAGCTGACCGCCACCGCAGTGAGGCTCCCGTATTCCAGCCTTGTAATCGTGTCTGGCTGTCCACTCAAAACCTCCCTCTCCACCTGCCCTGCAAGAAACTGAGCCCCCGGTTTGTGGGGCCGTTTAAAGTCCTCCGGCGCATTAATGAGGTGCCGTACCGGCTGCTCCTTCCCCCGCACTACAGTGTCTCACCTACTTTTCATGTGTCTCTCCTCAGGCCGGTGGTTGCTGGTCCTCTGGCGGATGCCTTCCCCCGGGATACGCCCCCTCCGCCCCTGAACATTGATGGGAGTCCGGCGTATGCTGTGAGGGACCTGCTGGACTCCAGGTTCCGTGGGGGACGTGTCAGAACACTGAGTGTGGATGTGGTGCAGGGGATCAAGCGCAGGAACAAGGGTGTTCGTCAACAGTCTTTAGTAATCCAAAAAGGTAAAGAGCCAACCCAACCGGGAGGCAAGCACAAAATTACGCACACACACACAGTGCGTAAAATAAGAAAAGGCGCATGCAGTGCGGACTCTCGAATAAACAACACGAGAGGAGAAAACCATCAACAGCTGACAAATACAATCACACATAACACCTGACCCAAAACACGATAACTAAATAGGAAACAAAATCAAACACTAACAAGGGACAGGTGTATAACCAGACAAAACCAAACAAACATGAAACATCGAACGGTGGCAGCTAGTACTCCGGGGACGATGACCGCCGAAGCCTGCCCGAACAAGGGGGAGGAGCAGCCTCGGCCGAAACCGTGACAGTACTCCCCCCTTGACGCGCGGCTCCAGCCGTGCGCCGATCCCGGCCTCGGGGACGACCAGGACGACACGGAGCAGGGCGCGTGGGATGACCCCGATGGAACTCGGTCAGCAGGGACAGGTCTAATATGTCCCTCCTCGGCACCCAGCACCGCTCCTCCGGGCCGTACCCCTCCCACTCCACGAGATATTGGAGACCCCCCATCCGGCGTCTCGAATCAAGGATGGACCTCACAGTGTACGCCGGAGCCCCCTCGATGTCCAACGGGGCGGAGGAATCTCCTCTATCTCATAATCCTGGAGTGGACCAGCTACCACCGGCCTGAGGAGAGACACATGGAACGAGGGGTTAATATTCCTGTAATCAATAGGCAGTTCTAACCTGTAACACACCTCGTTCAACCTCCTCAGGACTTTGAATGGCCCCACAAACCGCCGACCCAGCTTCCGGCAGGGCAGGCGGAGGGGCAGGTTTCTGGTCGAGAGCCAGACTCGATCTCCAGGTGCGTATACAGGCCCCTCACTGCGGTGGAGATCGGCGCTCGTCTTATGCCGACGGATGGCCCGCTGCAGATGGACGTGGGCAGCGTTCCATGTCTCCTCCGAGCGCCGCACCCACTCATCCACCGCAGGGGCCTCGATCTGGCTCTCGTGCCAAGGTGCCAGAACCGGCTGGTACCCTAACACACACTGGAAAGGGGTTAGTTGGGTGGAGGAGTGGCGGAGAGAGTTCTGCGCCATCTCGGCCCACGGAACATATCTCGCCCACTCCTCCGGCCGGCCCTGGCAATAAGACCTCAGAAACCTACCCACATCCTGGTTGACACGTTCAACCTGCCCATTACTCTCCGGGTGGTAACCCGAGGTAAGGCTCACCGAAACCCCCAACCGTTCCATAAAGGCTCTCCACACTCTGGAGGTGAACTGGGGGCCTCGATCAGACACTATATCCTCGGGTACCCCGTAATGCCGGAAGACATGGGTAAACAGAGCCTCAGCGGTCTGTAGGGCAGTAGGGAGACCCGGCATGGGAAGGAGACGACAGGCCTTCGAGAACCGATCCACAACGACCAGGATGGTAGTACTCCCCTGTGAGGGGGGAAGGTCTGTAACAAAGTCCACCGAGAGGTGGGACCAGGGTCGTTGTGGAACGGGCAGGGGTTGTAGCTTACCCCTGGGCAAATGTCTGGGCGCCTTACACTGTGCACACACCGAACAGGAGGAGACATAAACCCTCACATCCCTGGCTAACGTTGGCCACCAGTACTTAGTGCTAAGGCAGTGAACTGTCCGGCCAATACCTGGATGTCCAGAGGAGGGGGACGTATGAGCCCAATAAATGAGGCGATCGCGTACCTCGAGCGGAACGTACGTCCGACCCACTGGACACTGTGGAGGACTTGGGTCGGTGCGTAACGCCCGCTCGATCTCTGCATCGACCTCCCATACCACCGGTGCCACCAGACAATACTTTGGTAGTATGGGAGTGGGCTCAACGGACCTCTCCTCCGTGTCATACCGCCGAGACAGGGCATCTGCCTTCCCGTTCTGGGACCCAGGGATGTAAGTGATTTTAAACACAAACCGGGCTAGAAACATAGTCCAGCGGGCCTGGCGAGGATTCAGTCTCCTAGCTGCCCGGATGTACTCCAGGTTACGGTGGTCCGTCAAAATGAGGAAATGGTGTTGAGCCCCCTCAAGCCAATGCCTCCACACCTTTAGGGCCTGTACCACGGCTAACAGCTCCCTGTCCCCTACGTCATAATTCCGCTCCGCCGGACTGAGCTTCTTAGAATAAAAAGCACAGGGGCAGAGCTTAGGTGGTGTGCCAGACCGTTGTGAGAGGACGGCCCCAATACCGGCCTCGGACGCGTCTACCTCTACCTGGAATGGTAAAGCGGGATCCGGATGCGCCAACACCGGCGCCGAGGTAAACAGGTCCTTCAGTCTCCCAAAAGCCCTGTCCGCCTCAGCTGACCACCGCAAGCGCACCGGACCCCCCTTCAACAGAGACGTTATGGGAGCTGCCACCTGTCCAAAACCCCGGATAAACCTCCAGTAATAATTCGCAAAACCCAAGAACTGTTGCACCTCTTTCACAGTGGTTGGGGTTTGCCAATTACGCACAGCTGACACCCGGTCAACCTCCATCTTCACCCCTGACGCAGACAACTGATAACCCAAAAAGGAGACTGACTTCTGAAAGAACAGGCATTTCTCTGCCTTGACATATAGGTCATGCTCCAACAGTCTCCTCAACACTCGGCGCACCAGGGCTACATGCTCAGCTCGGGTAGAACTGTACACCAGAATATCGTCTATGTACACGACTACTCCCTGCCCCTGCATGTCCCGGAAAATCTCATCTACAAAGGATTGGAAGACTGAGGGAGCATTCATTAACCCATATGGCATGACGAGATACTCGTAATGACCGGAGGTCGTGCTAAATGCTGTCTTCCATTCATCGCCCTCTCTAATGCGCACCAAGTTATATGCGCTCCTGAGATCCAATTTTGTGAAGAACTGAGCACCGTGTAATGACTCCGTCATAGTCGCAATCAGAGGAAGTGGATAACTGTACTTCACCGTAATCTGATTGAGACCGCGGTAATCAATACACGGGCGCAAACCTCCATCTTTTTCTTCACAAAAAGAAGCTCGAGGAAGCGGGTGAAGTGGAGGCCCGTATGTAGCCCTGTCTCAGAGACTCGGCGATGTAAGTTTCCATCGCTTTCCTCTCCTCTTGAGACAAGGGATACACATGGCTCCGCGGGAGTGCTGCTCCTAACTGGAGATCTATCGCACAATCCCCCTGTCTATGAGGCGGCAGCTGCGCCGCCCTAGTCTTACTAAACACCAGTTTCAAATCCTCATACTCGGGGGGAATATGCAGTGCAGGCATTAGATTCAGACTTTCCACCGAGGTCGCCCCTATGGAAACACCCAGACACAGCCCCTCACACTGAGCAGACCACCCTTTAAGAGCTTTCTCTCGCCACGAAATAGTAGGGTCATGGGTAATCAACCAGGGAAGCCCCAGCACCACCGGATACGCAGGAGAGTCAATCAGATAGAGCTGAATCGTCTCCTCATGACCCCCCTGCGTCACCATCTTAAGGGGCGCTGTGACCTCCCCAATCAACCCAGATCCTAACGGACGGCTATCTAGGGCATGTACAGGGAAAGGCTTATCAACGGAAAGGAGAGGAATCCCTAATTCTACACAGAACTGGCGATCTACAAAGTTCCCAGCTGCGCCTGAATCGACTAGCGCCTTATGCTGGGAACGAGGTGCTACCTGTGGAAAACAAACAGGCAAGGTTATGTGAACGACAGAAAGCTCTGGGTAAGTAGGGCGCCTACTCACCTGGGAGGACTCCCCAATGCGTGGCCTACCTTCACCTCCACCAGGGGACCCTCCCCAACACCTAGAAGCGGTGTGCCCTCCACGGCCACAGTTGGTGCAGGAGACGGCCCCCCTCGGGTTCCTACTCCTCCTTTCTCTAGCGCCAGCACCTCCGAGCTCCATAGGGCTCGGCTCGGAGGCGCTGGAGGGTGAAATGGGCGACCCCCATCCGGGACGTCCACGGGTGGCGAGCAGGGTGTCCAACCGAATGGCCATGTCGACTAGTTGGTCAAACGTCAACATGGTATCCCTGCACGCCAACTCTCTTTGGACCTCCTCCCGGAGGCTACAACGGAAGTGGTCTATGAGGGCCCGCTCATTCCACCCTGCATCTGCCGCTAGAGTCCGGAACTCCAGGGCAAAATCCTGTGCGCTCCTCATCCCCTGTCGGAGGTAGAACAGACGCTCCCCCGCCGCCTTCCCTTCTGGTGGATGGTCGAACACGGCCCGGAAGCGGCGGGAGAACTCCGCATAGGTGACGGTAGCGGCGTCCATTCTCCTCCATTCGGCGTTGGCCCACTCCAACGCCTTGCCGGTGAGACAGGAGATGAGGGCGGAGACGCTCTCGTGTCCCGAGGGCGCCGGGTGTACGGTGGCGAGGTAGAGCTCCACTTGCAGCAAGAACCCTTGACACCCGGCAGCGGAGCCGTCGTACGCCCTCGGGAGTGAGAGCCGAATCCCGCTGGGTTCCGGAAGGGGGACAGGAGGACTGACCGATGGGGATGGTCCGGTAGGGGGGGGCGTGGGTACCCCGCTGGTCTCCCATCGGTGGAGAGTGTTCATCACCCGGTCCAGGGCGTGACCGATCTGGTTGATCCTGTCCTCCTGCCCACGAAGACGGTCCTCCATAATGTCCGTTGGAGCGGCTGTTCCTGCTGATTCCATAGTGTGATGTGTGATTCTGTCAGAACACTGAGTGTGGATGTGGTGCAGGGAATCAAGCGCAGGAACAAGGGTGTTCGTCAACAGTCTTTAGTAATCCAAAAAGGTAAAGAGCCAACCCAACCGGGAGGCAAGCACAAAATTACGCACACACACACAGTGCGTAAAATAAGAAAAGGCGCACGCAGTGCGGACTCTCGAATAAACAACACGAGAGGAGAAAACCATCAACAGCTGACAAATACAATCACACATAACACCTGACCCAAAACACGATAACTAAATAGGAAACAAAATCAAACACTAACAAGGGACAGGTGTATAACCAGACAAAACCAAACAAACATGAAACATCGAACGGTGGCAGCTAGTACTCCGGGGACGACGACCGCCGAAGCCTGCCCGAACAAGGAGGAGGAGCAGCCTCGTGACAGGACGGCTCCGTTACCTGGTGGACTGGGAGGTGTATGGCCCTGAGGAGAAGAGCTAGGTTCCAGCTGGGGGCGTTCTGGACCCCAACCTAATTCAGGACTTCTACCGTCGCTGCCCTGACCGGCCCGCTCCTCGTCCTCGGGGTCGTCTTCATGGCTGGTGAAGTCCTGCCGCGAGAACCACACTGTCACGTCTCCTCCCGTTGCTCCCCTCCGGCGCCCTGATTTGCCGGTCTACTGAGCCACCAGTCTGAGCGCACCACCTCGGCAACACAGGAATGGAAACCAAACGCACCCTAATCACCTCCGGCACACTTGCAACTCATCATCTCATCACCTCCACTATTTAGACCTGGACTGTTCACTCATTGTTGTGTGTAATTGTTAGCGGCGTGTCGTTTACTCGCTCCTTGTTATTCTCTTTCTTATTGTTAAGTAAACCTTTACCTTGTTGATTCCTGCGTCTGCGTCCTGCCTCTTCGTATCCTCAGTACTCGTCACAGAAGCGGGCCAGTCGCAGCATAAAGGACATGATGGAGGTCAGGGGTCAGCTGGGATTTATTCCTGGAGTTAGGAAATAGTCAAACTGATACAGGACAGACCTGGATTCAAATAGTATTTGTTTTCTTTCCGATACTTTGAGCATTTGACTGGAGTGCCAGACATAGACATTTAATAATCATATTTCTATTGTGCCAGATTGGTGGGGTTTGTACTTCTGGGACTATTCTATTGGTATATTTTGCACCTGAGAAGCTCAATCTAGTGCAGCTAACATATTTGACAGAAGAAGAAATATACTTTGAACCCTGGTCTGATACAGGGCAATTTCCAAATCACCACATCACCATCACAAATATTTAATTTTGTTCAATATATTGTTTTATTGTTGGGTATATATTGTGATGTCACGAGAGGCTGTGTCCTGGAGGGACGGTACATCCCCCTGAGGTGGCTGCAAACCCAGACAGCTATGGCTCCATCTGCTGGTATGGTCGGGAACTCCAACCCTCTGTGGCCAATCTTCCCACGCAGCTGAAACCAATCAGGGGCTGATAGGCTGGGGTTGTTTTGGAAGGGAAGAGACACGGTCTGAAGAGTGGGTTTGGAAGAGAAGAGAATTGTGTTATAATTTCGTTAGTTGCCGAAGACCTTGAATAAAAATCCTTGTTTTGGTTGAACCTGGACTCCTTGCACTACTTGGGCAACCCCGCTGGAAGCGGTAGCCTCTCGTGGCATCACAATATACATGATTGTTTTTATATTTGGGTATATTGTTTTATTGTTTGTCTCTCTTAGTGGATATCTTAATGACATACAGACACAAACCCATGTCCAAGATTGAACTTGATCCTCTCTTGCCCCACAGCTCTCACAAAGACAAGTGGACATTGACTGTTTTCATTTTCTTTTATTAATCTGCATAAAATGTTTATAACAATTCTGTGTTATAACACAAACTCATTCATTAATAAAGATGCAGTCATAGGGAATCCCTTTTTCTGTGGATTGAGTATTATAAACTCAATAAGCAGTAATGACTCAACGTTGCCACAATTTAGATATTGTCAGTTATGATCATGCATTGCCTCTGACATAAGACAACTTCAGTACTTGTCTTACAGAAAGTAATATAAAACGTTCTTATCAGAGTAAATGGCTATTTGATGTTTGAGCCACCGTAGTAACATGATCCTGTTAACAGACGAGGGAGAACGCCTTGCACAAAGTTTTTTCAGACAGAAAAGTGCCTGTTAATCGTCTGTTATGCTAGTCAGTTGTATTTGTCAAGGAGCAATGCATCACAAGTAGCAACCACCACCGTCAATCCCACAATGCAAAAAGACATTGATATGCAAAAACTTGTAGTGTACGGTAATAGTGGTTAACAAATAACAGTGATGGCATGGAACACATTTGAATAATCTCTCACAATACTTTCTCCCACAAGAGGCAAAACAAAACAAAAACTCTACAACCTGTAAAATAGAACCAAACTACACTAACAGTATTTTTGACTGATGTACTTTTGTTATATACAAAATATGTTTCAAAAAGGCATTGCGCTTTAAAGAAAACATAAAGCTTTCATGTAAAGTGTGCCATAAATGACGAGCAGATCCCTTCCCGCCATTTTCTTACTGTTCTCCACAAACTCCTAAAGAGAGAGAGAGAGAGAAAGAAGAGAGAGAGTGAATGTGTGTGTTGGGTGTTGAGACAATAGGGGCAAGTATCGTAAACTCTAACAAGGCAAGTTTGGTGTAATATGTGCATAAACACAATTTACCATCTAGAAATGGATTAAAGTGGTAACCTGTAAAACCATTCAGGTATGTTAAACACTTCTTCAGGCACCACAAGCAGCAGATGCAGGCTTTCAGCACACAGCAAACACAGGCATTTTCCCACAAACAGAAAATACATTCAGCTTTAGTTCTCCACCCATTGTCTGGCTTGACTTGATAAACTGGGAGTTGATATAAGTGAAAGTGTGTACATTTAAAAGAACAATCTGGGATATTTCCTGCTGCTTATGTAGCCCTTTCCTGCAGTCAAATGGCCTAGTGGCCTCATGGGTGGAATGTTCACAATATGTTTAATAATTTCATAAATAATAAAACAATTTTAAATTACAGCCAGAAATCCAGTGTTGCTATATCAAACAGTTTTGTTTTATTTCAGTCTTCTGTGATATATATAAAGTGTAATATTGGGATGCAAACTTGATTACATTTCAACTCTATATCAGACATGGTACAGGTGTCTTCTTTTTGTTAAGCCCTTAACCATTTGTGTGAGGTGTATACTTTGTTTCAAAGTTGATTTGTTTAAGACTAACAATAAACACTCTTTGTGACCCTGATTTAGCCCACTGCAGTAAAAGGTTAATTAAGGATCAAATCCACATAGACTGACAGTATTTGTTCATCCCCTGCGAATTCTATTGTAGTTGATGTCTTTAGAAAACCTTCATTACATCTGCAGTAATTCCTTGTTTAACATTTCTGATTCACACTTTTGTATCAAGAATGTATCAATAATTACATTATATTTACGTCATTTAGCAGACGCTCTTATCCAGAGCAACTTACAGTTAGTGAGTGCATACATCTTATTTTTTTTTCATACTGTTCCTCCGTGGGAATCGGACCCACAACCCTGGCGTTGTAAGCGCCATGCTCTACCAACTGAGCTACACGGGACTCGTCACCACACGCCTACAAAACCCCCAATAAAATTCCTAGAAACTGGCCATGAGTAGATATGATGGTGAAAGCTACATATACGTACACATAACATACTGTTAGTTAGCTGTCTGTGAGTGCTGTTAATGTAGAGACTAATGACTACTTGGAAGCTCCATTTGAGGAGATTTGTGCGTATGATGTCCTTTGTAAATGAGTTGTAACATGGAATGTTCCATTCAAGGATGCAAAGTTGTTCTTTACAACGTGTTTTGATTGGATGCGTAGCAATGACAAGGGGCCTTTCTGAAATGCTGACTCACGTTACTATGAAACAAAGAATGAATAGAGATCAGCCATGTGAAGGGTTAATTATGTTCCAGAGCACAGAGCAACACAGGGTGGGGAGGAGCATGTCAACATCACTTTAAGTGAAACTGAAGTGTTTAGACGTACTGTATGTTGCGCACACAAGTCAACTGTCTCAAACTCTTCTGAAAAATCTGTTACGACAGCTACGCAGTCTCTGTTTTAAAAATAATACTATAATATATAGTACCGAAGAATCTGAGAAAGCACCCACACTCTTTCACGCACAGTTACAGGTGAGTAGAGATTAACAAGGGCAGGTGAAGATAAATTCTACTGTGTGAATTCTTGCATTCTCCTGTTTTCTTTACCAACTACAGTACCTACTGTATCTTTAACTTTATTTTGTACATTGACAAATTTATACTGTATGTTGTATGGTTAAACAACTTTAATCAAGATCGGTTAGTGTCTCTAAATGCCGTGTTGACAATGGAACTGAAACTATCGGGAGCTGACTCATTCCAGGAAATAATTTATAGTTCCACCTTCTCTGTCTAGATATGGCTTCCTCCAGCAATCTCCAGTCTGAAGAGCAGTACCTGTGTAGAGATGGGTCCCCTCCTAAACCTAAAATAGTGCCCTGTGACGTCTGCACTGGGATGAAGCGCAAGGCCCTAAAGTCCTGCCTGGTGTGTCAGACCTCTTACTGTGAGACTCACCTGGAGCCTCATCAGATAGCCCCACCCTTAAAGAGACACAAACTGATCAACCCTGTGGTGAACCTAGAAGACAGGATGTGTAAGAAGCATGACAGACTCCTGGAGATGTTCTGTAGGACTGACCAGACATGTGTGTGTCAGTTCTGCACTGAGGCAGACCACAAGACTCATGACACTGTCTCTATAGAGGAAGAGTGTGGAGAGAGGAAGACTCAGCTGGGGAAAACTGAGGCAGAAGTGCAGCAGATTGTCAAGGAGCGACTGATGAAGGTTAAAAGTATCAAACTCTCAGTAGATCTCAGCAAGAGAGGCGCAAAGAGAGAGATAGCAGAGAGTATGCAGATCTTCACTGCTCTGATGCGCTCCATTAAGAAAAGCAAGGGTGAGCAGGAAATCACTGAGCTAAAGAGGAGAAGCACTGAGCTGAAGCAGCTCTCCCACAGTGCGGACCACCTCCAACTTCTCCAGAGCTTCCTATCCCTAGTGTGCAACCCTCCACCCACCAAGAGCTGGTCTGAGGTCAGTGTTCACAGTGATCTGTTTGTGGGGACTGTGAGGAGAGCTGTGTCTCAGCTGGAGGAGACACTGAATAAAGAGATGGAGAAGCTGCCTGAAGTCAAACTGAAGAGGATTCAGCAGTATGCAGTGGATGTGACTCTGGACCCTGATACAGCTAATACCAGTATCATCCTGTCTGAAGATGGGAAACAAGTAAGATGTGGAAACACATTACAGAATCTTCCTGACAATCCAAAAAGGTTTGAATGTAATCGGTTTGTCCTTGGAAAGGATGGCTTCTCCTCAGGAAGATTTTACTATGAGGTGACAGTTAAGGGTAAGATTAGATGGAATTTAGGAGTGGCCAGAGAGTCCACTGACAGGAAGGGGATTATCACACCATTACCTCAGGATGGACTCTGGATTGTGTCGCGAAGGGATGAAGATATGTACCTTAATGGAACCTTGAACTCTATCCTCTCCCTGAGAGAGATGCCCCAGAAGGTGGGGGTGTTTGTGGACTATGAGGAGGGTCAGATCTCCTTTTATGATGTGGAGGCCAGGTCTCATATCTACTCTTTCACTGGATGCACCTTTACAGAGAAGCTCTTTCCATTCTTCGGCCCCTCTGATAATGATGATGGTCAAAACTTAGTCCCTCTCATCATCTCTCCTGTCAATCACACACACTGATTAAACGATGGAGAGGGAACAGATAATTTATTAATTACATTCACAAATCATTAAATATATCAATTTAGAAATGACTATATTTAGTCAGTTGACATGACACATGACTAGAATTTCCATGGATGTCCTCTGAAATCTCATCATCAAATGAAAATGGAATCTTCTTTACTCTGTTAGGGACAAATTGAAAATGACTGGGGAAGGGGTGGTCCAAAATATGGGTTGGTTTTCAAACCTTTTTTATTGCTTTGGGGAGGGTTGTGTGTTTTTTGGGAGGGCACAGGGGAGGTTGGTGCGTTTTTTCCCCTGGTTTACATTTGCCATTCTGCACGTATTTTCCCTATAAACAATGGCTTAACTTACTTTCTATATTACCCTATTACAGTTTAGAAACGTTTGGGGAAGGTGTGGCTATAAGCTTTAGCTACTGCAGGCATTAGATATGAAGGTAGTGTGCCCCTGCGATCCCACTGACTCTGGCAGTTGAATTTGAGGTGAGGAAGGACGTTTTAGGCCTAATAGAGTTGTTCCTATAATCTAACAATATAATGCTTATCTTTATACAACATATTCAGATAGAAAATTAACAAATTACCTTTCTTCTGTAGGTCTATATCTGTATAGCAGATGCAGTAGCCATCTGACATAAATAAATGCATATCGGTGTCGTAGCATGCCACCAGCATATCTCTATCTCTCTGGGGTTAGGCCTAAGCTTATTTTCCTGTATATACAGTGGCTTGCGAAAGTATTCACCCCCCTTGGCATTTTTCCTATTTTGTTGCCTTACAACCTGGAATGAAAATGGATTTTGGGGGGATTTGTATAATTTCATTTACACAACATGCCTACCACTTTGAAGATGCAAAATATTTTTTATTGTGAAACAAACAACAAATAAGACAGAAAAACAGAAAACTTTAGCGTTTATAACTATTCACCCCTCCAAAGTCAATACTTTGTAGAGCCACCTTTTGCAGCAATTACAGCTGCAAGTCCCTTGGACTTGGACATCTAACCACTGGGATTTTTGCCCATTCCTCAAGGCAAAACTGCTCCAGCTCCTTCAAGTTGGATTGGTTCCGCTGGTGTACAGCAATCTTTAAGTCATACCACAGATTCTCAATTGGATTGAGGTCTGGGCTTTGACTAGGCCATTCCAAGACATTTAAATTATTCCCCTTAAACCACTCAAATGTTGCTTTAGAAAAAGGCTTAGGGTCATTGTCCTGATGGAAGGTGAACCTCCGTCCCAGTCTCAAATCTCTGGAAGACTGAAACAGGTTTCCCTCAAGAATTTCCCTGTATTTAGCGCCATCTATCATTCCTTCAATTCTGACCAGTTTACCAATCCCTGCCGATGAAAAACATCCCCACAGCATGATGCTGCCACCACCATTCTTCACTCTGGGGATGGTGTTCTCGGGGTGATGAGAGGTGTTGAGTTTGCTCCAGACATAGTGTTTTCCTTGATGGCAAAAAAGCTCAATTTTAGTCTCATCTGACCAGAGTACTTTCTTCCATATGTTTGGGGAGTCTCCCACATGCCTTTTGGCAAACACCAAATGTGTTTGCTTATTATTTTTTTTAAGCAATGGCTTTTTTCGGCCCACTCTTCCGTCAAGCCCAGCTCTGTGGAGTGTACGGCTTAAAGTGGTCCTATGGACAGATACTCCAATCTCCGCTGTGGATCTTTGCAGCTCCTTCAGGGTTATCTTTGGTCTCTTTGTTGCCTCTCTGATTAATGCCCTCCTTGCCTGGTCCGTGGGTTTTGGTGGGCGGCCCTCTCTGCAGGTTTGCTGTGGTGCCATATTCTTTCAATTTTTTTATAATGGATTTAATAGTGCTCAGTGGGATGTTCAAAGTTTCGGATATTTTTTTATAACCCAACCCTGATCTGTACTTCTCCATAACTTTGTCCCTGACTGTTTGGAGAGCTCCTTGGTCTTCATGGTGCCGCTTGCTTGGTGGTGCCCCTTGCTTAGTGGTGTTGCAGACTCTGGGGCCTTTCAGAACAGGTGTATATATACTGAGATCATGTGACAGATCATGTGACAATTAGATCGCACACAGGTGGACTTTATTTAACTAATTATGTGACTTCTGAAGGTAATTGGTTGCACCAGATCTTATTTAGGGGCTTCATAGCAAAGGGGGTGAATACATATGCATGCACCACTTTTCTGTAATTATTTTTTTTTGCATTTTTTGAAACAAGTTATTTTTTCATTTCACTTCACCAATTTGGACTATTTTGGTATGTCCATTACATTAAATCCAAATAAAAATCAATTTAAATTACATTTTGTAATGCAACAAAATAGGAAAAACTCCAAGGGGGATGAATACTTTTGCAAGGCACTGTAACTATATGAGGGGGGAGTGTGTTCAATTTATTTGACAGTACTTATGTAAATGTGATATTTCCAGTATTATATATTATTTATTTTATTTTTTCTTAGCAAAAATGTATAAAAACCGTGTTTTTATCTTTGTCATTATGGGGTATTGTGTGTAGATTGAATTCACTATATATCATTTATTGTTTCTCCCTCTTAGTGGATATCTTAATGACATACAGACACAAACCCATGTCCCCATTGATCTGAACCTCTCTTACCCCACAGCTCTCACAAACACAGGTGGACATTGCTTATTTTTGTTGTTTTATTACTCTGCTAAAATGTTATTAAAATTATTCCGGGTTAAAACTCTGTTTGCACTCATAAATAGAGATACTGTCATAGAGAATCCTTTTTCTATGGATAGAGTATTACAAACTCAATAAGCAGTAATGACTCAATGATGCCACAATATAGGGTTTGTCAGTTATGATAATGCTTTTCCTTAAACATAAGACAATATATTTAACAAATATACATTGAACAAAAATATAAACACAACATGAAACAATTTCAAAGATTTTAATGAGTTACAGTTCATATAAGGAAATTAATTAATTAATTAATTAGACCCTAATTTATGACTGAGAATACAGATATGCATCTGTTGGTAACAGATACCTTAGAAAAAGGTATTTAGGGGCGTGGATCAGAAAATCAGTCAGTATCTGGTGTGACCACCATTTGCCTCATGCAACACGACACATCTCCTTTCGAAAAGAGTTGATCAGGCTGTTGATTGTGTCCTGTGGAATGTTGTCCCACTCCTCTTCAATGGCTGTGCGAAGTAGCTGGATATTAGCAGGAACTGGAACACGTTGTAGCACACTTCTCTAGCGTACCAGTGGCCATCAAAGGTGAGCATTTGTCCACTGATGTCGGTGACGATGCCGAACTGGGGTCAGGTCAAGACCCTGGTGAGGATGATAAGCACGCAGATAAGCTTCCATGAAGATGGTTTCTGGCGTTGGAGGAGGCTTATGGTAGAGAAATTAAATTCTCTGGCAACAGCTCTGGTGGACATTCCTGCAGTCAGCTTGCCAATTGCACGCTCCCTCAAAACTTGACACATCTGTGGCATTGTGTTGTGTGACAAAACTTCACATTTTAGACTGGCCTTTTATTGACCCCAGCACAAGGTGTACCTGTGTAATGATCATACTATTTAATCAGAGTCTTGATATGCCACACCTGTCAGGTGCATGGATTATCTTGGCGAAGGAGTAATACTCACTGACAGGGATGTAAGCTAATTTCTGCAAAACATTTGAGAGAAATACGTTTTTCTGTGCGTATAGAACATTTCGGGGATCTTTTATTTCAGCTCATGAAACATAGGACCAACACTTGCTGCGTTTATATTTTTGTTCAGTCTAAAACATCCTCATCAGGGTAAATGGCTCTTTAATATGTGATTCACAGTAGTAACATGATCCTATTAACAGGCGAGGGAGCACACCTTGCACACCTTTTTATTTTAAATAATTAATTAATTAAATTAAAACATTTAAAAAATGTCTTATGCTAGTCAGTTGTATTTGTCAACATTCTATTAGATGTACCAATGCAACACAATTAGCGATCATTACCACAATCTAAAAAGACATTGATATACAAACACTTGTACTGTACAGTAGTAGTGGTTAAAAATAACAGTGAAGACATGGAACGCATTTGAACAATTTCTCAATACTTTCACCCACAAGAAGCTAAACTAAAAAACACCAACTCTACAGTCTGTAAAATAGAACCAAACGACACTATCTATATTCTTGACGGTTATACTTTTGTTATAAATATATAAAATTAAATAGTACAAAAAGGCATTGTGCTTTCAGAAAAAAATTGTTTCATGTAAAGTCTGGTATAAATTAATAAACAGGTTATCGAAAATATTGTAGTCCCTGGGACTGGAGTGATATCATGGTTAACCTATTACACATGTAATAAAGAAAATGGTTGGAATGCCTTTTGGTTTCTGTCTTCTGGTTTGTTTTGGTCAAACCGAAGTCCCTCCTCCATGAGTCTACAACAATAAACAAGTGTTAAACGTTACTATCGTCTTCATCAGCATTTTGGGTGTATGGCTCTAGATTATGGAGTTACAGGGAAAATCCACTCCACATCAATTTTTTGGTATTTGTTTCATTAGTTCATTGTTGATACAGTCCCACAATGTTTGACATGTCAGGTGTCAAGTTTTCAAGATATTGGACTTCCAAGAAGCAAAGTGTCTCCTGCCACATCATCATTATGATGCAAAACTTGTTGGGACTGTATCTACAGTGGACGAATGAAAAAAATACAAAATGTTGTTGAGTGGATTTTCCCTTTAACTTCATGATGAATTGGCCAATATGGATAAAGCTAAATTGAAATGTTTCTTACAGAAGAAATATGAAAAGCATATGCATAAGCATGGTAGCAATTGAAAAGGAACAGTTTGGAGATTATGTGAAAATTATTAGACCAAAATTGAGGACACAACAGTTCACCTGACACAAGACTGAATCCAAACATTACACTGGTGATTTTATGTGTATTTTACATTTACTGTATTTTTCGCCTCATTTGTTACATTCAGTAACATGATAAGACTATTCCTGGAAAATGTGGGGTAGGTGCAACATAATACAAAAAAAATGACAAGGGTTTGAATGAGAGGACTAACTGGTGTCTCCAAGTGGCCACACACCTCTCCAAAGTAATGTCAATGGACATTTAGGACTCAAAGAAGAGTCTTCAACTATAAGGTGCGTTTTTGAGCTCTCCTAGCTGTGCCATTGAGGAACTAGAGCAAGCACACTAGTAGTTGTTTGGTTTGGAACACAGCCCTGCATTCCCCGCCATCACACAATTACTATTGTTGTTTACGCAATCTAAAAAGAAAGCTTGTTCAATTGCCAGCATGACTAGCTAGGTTATAAAATACGATCTTGAGGTGTTAGGCTTTCATGAGGCAATTTGGAGAAACAGATTGTAATTTTGGTCTGCATAGAAAGGAGCAATGTGTCACGCCTTGACTCAGGAGACTCGTTTATGTTGAGTCAGGGTGTGTATATTCCTTGTTGTATATATTCTCTGTTGTATTCTAGTATGTATAGATCTATGTTGGCCGGTGTGGTTCCCAATCAGAGGCAGCTGTCGCTCGTTGTCTCTGATTGGGGATCATACTTAGGCAGCCTATTGGCACTGTGTAGTTGTGGGATCTTGTTCCGTGTAAGGTTTGTTGTCTGTACAACCTTTGGACTTCACATTTTGTTTCGTTTGTTGTTTTGTCATGTGTTTAGCATTTAATAAACATGTATGCATATCACGCTGCGCCTTGGTCTGACCCGTCATTAAACAAACGTGACAGAAGATCCCACCAAACGAGGACCAAGCAGCGTGCCCAGGCAGAGTGAATAGCCATGTCACAGGTGGGCAATTTGTGGTCATGGGAAGAGATATTTGCGGGGAGAGGACCATGGGCTAAGGTAGATGCCCAGGCAGGAGAGGTGCAACGGCAATACGGAGGAGGCCGGTCGAGGAGGAAGCCCGAGAAGCAGCCCCAAGGAAAAACATTTTTTTGGGGGGGGCACATGGGGTGGTTGGCGGAGCCTAGTGTCAGAGCAGAGCCAACTCCCCGTACTCACGCGAGGAAGCGTATGACTGGGCAGGCTCCGTGTTATGCGGAGCTACGTACTGTGTCGCCAGTGCGCCGGCACAGTCCTGTACTTTCTGTGCTTGCACCACGCACGTGCCGTGCGAAGATGGGCATCCAGCCAGGATGGGGTGTGCCGGCTCAATGCTCCTGGTCTCCAGTACACCTCCTCGGTCCCGCATATCCTGTGCCAGTTCTACGAACTGTATCGCCAGTGCGCGTGCACAGCCCAGTGCGTCCTGTGCTGATGCCTCACACATACTGTATGGAAGTAGGCATTCAGCCAGGACGGATTGTGCCAGCTCTCCGCTCCAGACCTCCAGTCCGCCTCCACAGTCCGGCCCGGCCTGTTCCTGCTCCTCGCACCAAGCCAGTGGAACGTTACAAATGGTTGAAACTCTAAGACCAGGAAATGTGAGATGTTAGTCCACATGTTTGAAATGGTGAGAAACTCTGAAACTCTCAATCTCTACACAAGAAGAAGAAACTCACTAGACCGTAGCATTACCAGTCTGCAGCTGGCATGTAAAGTAGTCTAGAACTTTGACTAAAGACACGAGGTGACAAGGACAATCCCATCTCAGACAACCGTTGGTACATCTGAAGTATCTGTCTAACAACCACTTCACTACCAGAGAAGCTCTATAAAGGACATTGTGACCTCTGGTGGACAAACCAGAGCCTTACACCCATCGACACCTTCCCCATAGGAGTGATTGGTTTCAACAGAGAGACGACGGAGAAGACATTCTATACGTAAATACATTGCATTTCTTACCCAAACGGCGGTGGTAAGGGTGCTAAGTATTCTGATTACCGTGAGCGTAGTTTCCAAATGTATGTACCATAAGTTTGACTGTCTTTGTCCCTCTCTCCCTCCTTCTATTGACCCCTCCCTTTTTGATAACCAAGTCATGCTGTTGTTCATCCGCTAGGGACTTTTCTCATGAATTAAGTATGTATGTATGTATATTCTGTGTTATTATTTAGTTAGCTAGTAAGTAAATATTTAAGCCAATTTGTGTATTGCTGATACATAAGTAAGGTTAGGGTACATGCAGGTTCAAGGATTATAAGACATTCAGAATGAGACTGATGAGGTAATGATTAATAAGTGACTGTTATTGGTACATAACATGCATATATATATATATATATTCTAAGAGTTTAATTCGGGAGATGGTAAGTCGTTAAACAACTCCTTCCGTGGTGCCCCAAATTCCTAATGAGTTAATTGTTACATGATCGCTATGTGGCCGCTACCTTTCCCAGGAAGAGGACAAAGTCCCCCACGGTGTTGAAGGTGGCCACTCTGAAGGCATTCTCTACCAGGATGACGAAGGCGTTGCGTGCCAACGTACAGAAACTGGTGCTGTTGATCTCTGTGGCCGTGTACGCGTTCTGTGGTGAAAACAGACAAACAAGAGACAGAAGTATCATCAATAACAATGTGTGATTACTGCCATCTTGGAATGAGTCTCCCTTGTAAAATAGATTGTGGTCAATGATATAACATGTGTAATAGTAAGAATAATCAACATCTCAGATGACAATCAATCTGATTCTGATAGAACACTTACTTGATTCAGGTATGTTAGACACTTCTTCAGGCACCACAAGCAGCAGATGCAGGCTTTCAGCATACAGCGATCACAGGCATTTTCCTACAAACAGAAAACACATTCAGCTTTAGTTCTCCACCCATTGTCTGGTTTGACTAGACAAACTGGTGGTGAATATGTTTAAAGGCATAATATGGGATATTTTTGGCTGCTAATTGTCAAATCTTGCCTGGCTACCCAGACTCATTGCTCTGGCCAAACGTCACGCCCACGAATGTTTGTTTCTTATCGAAAGAGCAGCGAAAGACTTCCGTATGAGTCATCAGGCAAGGTCAAATCTACCTAGACTGAGTTATTTGTTCATCCCCATGTGGAATTTGAATTCTGTTGTTTTTTATGTTTTTGGAAAACCTTCCAAACATCTACAATAATTCCTTGTTTAACATTTCTGATTCACACTTTTTCTACCTTGATCAGTAACAAAATTAGAACACTTTTAAAAAATGTGCCTTGTTTTTGAAATGGTAAAACAATGTATCAAGAATGAGAGATCAGCCATGTGAAGGTTTAATTCTGCTCCAGAGCACAGAGCAGCACTGTGAAACTTAAATTGCTAGACATGCTATATGTTGCACACAGGAGTAAACTCTCTCAAACTCTTCAGAAATCTCTATTAAACAGCTACACAGAGTCGTCTGTTTTTGTTGTTGTTGTTTTTTTACTAAACTACAGTATATAATATATATATATATATATATATATATATATATATATACTAGAGAAAAACCTGAGAAAGTACCCACACTTTCACACACAGACACAGGTGAGTAGAGATTTACAAGGGCAGCTGAAGATACATTCTACTGTGTGAATTATTTTTTTATCCTGTTTTCTTTCTTGACTACAGTACCGATTTTTTACTTTATTTTGTACATTGACTAATTAAACTGTATTTTGTATAGTTAAACAACTTGAATCAAGATTATTATTATTATTATTTATATTATAAGATTGGTTACTGTCTCTAAATGCTGTGTTGACAATGGCACTGAAACTATCGAGTGCAGACTCATTCAACAAAATAATTTATAGTTCCACCTTCTCTGTTTAGATATGGTTTCCTCCAACAGTCTCCAGTCTGAAGAGCAGTTCCTGTAATATATCGATCTGGATGTCTTCACTTAACGAGTCATCACTTTATGTGAACACAACTTCAGCGTTGCCTGTGTCACAAAGTACTGGGATAGCAAGGACCTGTGTCAATGTTCACTGTGTCGGGAAAAATACTCCAGACAACCTAAGCTTCATGTCAACACATCGTTCAGAATGGTTGTAGAGAATTTAAAAAAGATGAGGTAGAAAAAATAGTCTCCTGTGACGTCTGCACTGGGACGAAGCGCAAGGCCCTAAAGTCCTGCCTGGTGTGTCAGACCTCTTACTGTGAGACTCACCTGGAGCCTCATCAGATAGCCTCACCCTTAAAGAGACACAAACTGATCGACCCTGTGGTGAACCTAGAAGACAGGATGTGTAAGAAGCATGACAGACTCCTGGAGATGTTCTGTAGGACTGACCAGACATGTGGGTGTCAGTTCTGCACTGAGGCAGACCATAAGACTCATGACACTGTCTCTATAGAGGAAGAGTGTGGAGAGAGGAAGACTCAGCTGGGGAAAACTGAAGCAGAAGTGCAGCAGATTGTCAAGGAGCGACTGATGAAGGTTAAAAGTATCAAACTCTCAGTAGATCTCAGCAAGAGAGACGCAGAGCGAGAGAAAGCAGAGATTGTGCAGGTCTTCACTGCTCTGGTGTGCTCCATTAAGAAAAGCCAGGGTGAGCTTGTTAAGGTAATTGAGGAGAAGCAGAAAGCAGTAGAGAGGTAGGCTGAAGTGCTCATTAAAGAGCTGGAGCAGGAAATCACTGAGCTAAAGAGGAGAAGGACTGAGCTGAAGCAACTCTCACACAGTGAGGACCACCTCCAACTTCTCCAGAGCTTCTGATTCATGGTGTGCACCCCTCCACCGACCAAGGACTGGTCTGAGATCAGTGTTCACAGTGATCTGTGTGTGGGGACTGTAAGGAGAGCTCTTTCTCAGCTGAAGGAGACAATGAATAAAGAGATGGAGAAGCTGCTTGGAGTCAAACTGAAGAGGATTCAGCAGTGTGACTCTGGACCCTGATACAGCACATCCCTGGTTCATCCTGTCTGAAGATGGGAAACATTTGAGATATGAATTTACCTGACAATACAAAAAGGTTTGATCATTTTGGCATTGTCCTTGGAGAGGATGGCTTATCCTCAGGGAGATTTTAGTATGAAGTGATGGTTAAGGGGAAGACTAAGTTGACTTTAGGAGTGGTCAGAGAGTCCATAGACAGGGGAACATCATATTGAGCCCTGAGCATGGACTCTGGAATTGGTACCTAAGGGACGTGAATGTGTACCAAGCCTGTACCTCCCACGCTATCCTCCTCTCCATGAGAGAGAAGCCCCAGAAAGTGGGGGTGTTTGAGGACTATGAGGAGGGTCAGGTCTCCTTTAAAAAAAAAAATATATATATATATATATATATATATATATAAATATATATCGTGTGTTTTGCCCATTCACTCTCTGAATGGCACACATTCACAATCCATGTCTCAACGGTCTCATGGCTTAAAAATCCTTCTTTAACCTGTCTCCTCCCCTTCATCCACACTGATTGAAGTGGATTTAATCAATTATATCAGTAAGAGATCATAGCTTTTCTCCTACCCATAATGCTGACATTCTTTGACAGAAAGAAAACTAACCCTCAAAGGGAAGCTGAACCAAATAAAACGACTTCTCTGGTTGAAAGCTGGTTATGTGGCATTGATTTTAGTCAAAACCAATTTTATTATTTCAAAATTGACTACAAAATGTAAATAGGATAATTTGTCATAATGTCAGTATCTTTCAAAACAGAGATATGCGAGATTCTGTTAAATGTATGACTTTCCTTGGTTATTTAAGGGTTGGGTTTTGATTTCAATCATGCCCAGTCATGCCCACTTGGCCTCTAAGACGGGGTGGTAACAACTCAGACTTGTTTACATGCATACCAGACATCGGCACCAACGTAATGTTGAAAGAATGAGACTTCTTCATTATAAATGGTTTAGGTTTTTCCACCTCAAACATCCTCACATTTGATAGATAACGTTAGCATCACAAACCCATCTGTCATCAAAGCTACTCTAGAAAGGAGGAAATGCCTAATGCAATTTTGGATTCTTGAACATTCATGTTCACGATGTCATGCTGCGTCACGCGGTTGCTAAGCCAATAGTCACTTCATTAAACTCAATTGAACTTAAATGAAAACCTAATACAAGTTATGTTGCTTTAATTATTAACATAATTTAGGTCTAATGCTGACCTTTGACAGAAAATGATACTATTTTTCATATACTGTATCAAAGTGAATCTAATATATGGCACGTCCTTAGCCTTTGATCTGGTTGTGGATGCAGGTGAGGATGGCCACAGTGCCCAGGTGGAAGCTGTCACGTCTCCTCCCGTTGCTCCCCTCCGGCATTCTGATTCACCGGTCTACTGAGCCACCGGTCTGAGCGCACCACCTCGGCAACACAGGAATGGAAACCCAACGCACCCTAAGCACCTGCACCTCATCATCTCATCACCACCACTATATAGCCCTGGACTGTTCAGTCATTGTTGTGTGTAATTGTTAGCATTGTGTCGTTTACTCGCGCCTTGTTATTATCTTTCTCATTGTTAAGTAAACCTTTACCTTGTTGATTTCTGCGTCTGCGTCCTGCCTCTTCGTATCCTCAGTACTCGTCACAGAATTACACACCTCTCACGAAAATGGATGCAGCAGGTAATCCTCCTGGAGTTTTCCAGCCTCGACCATCACCAGTAGCAGCTTGCCCAGTTGAACGCTGCCATGCAGGAAGTGCTCCAAACTCTGCATAAATCTGCCCAGCGCTCCGGTTACTCCTCAGGGAGCGGCGAGTGCACCCAGTCCACCTGTTCCCGTGCTATCACCAACTGCGCTATGACGGTAAAACTACTAAATGTAGCGGCTTCCTGCTACATGTTTCACTTTATCTGGCGCGTCAGCCTGGGGCATATCCATCTGACCAAGCCAGGATAGCGCTAGTGATTTCGCTACTTAAAGGAAAGGCGCTGGATTGGGCCACGTCAGTCTGGGAAGTAGGTGAGGCCGCGACGCTTCCCTACTCCACCTTCCTCGCTCGGTTCAGGGCGGTGTTTGATTATCCAAGGCAGGGAACGGACGAGGGTGAGGGTCTCCTCCAGCTACAACAGGGAGAGGGGCCCGCGTCCGAGTACGCTCTGATCTTTCGCACGGTGGCGGCGTCTTTCGGCTGGAATGAGCGTGCTCTGCGCACGGCCTTCAGGAGAGGCTTACGGGAGAACATCAAGACGGAACTCGCATGTCGGGACGATGAGATGGGCCTTGATACCCTCATCGCAACGTCCATCCGTCTTGACGACATTTTGAGAGACAGACAGCGTTCCCAACACCTCCCGGAACTCGACGCTCACCCCATTTGAGCTATGGAAACCGCCCTGCCTCCAAGTCCTCACCAATGGAGGTGGACAGCACACCCTACACCACCAAGGAACACAGATCTCCTGGCGGTTTCCAATCTAGGCGGCATGACTCCCGTCGCCGCTCCATGAGTGTTACGTCATCTCCTATCACAAAACCATTGTTTTTAGTTCCCATAACAGTGACTGGTTGTTCCTTCTCTTCCATTTCCAATTCAATGATAGATTCCGGTTCAGTGGGGAACCTTATAGATAGGGAGCTGGTCTCTGAATGGGGGTTGCCCACCGTGCCACTGCCTTCTCCACTACACGTCTCCTCGCTGGACAATAAGCCACTTGGATCAGGCACCATTATGCACATCACTCTCCCCATCACCATCACCATTCCCACACTACCAGAGCACCCCACGAGGAGCTGTCATTCCACATCGTCACTTCACCCCTTCACTGGTTCGTCTTTGGATTGCCCTGGCTCAGACTACACAACCCCACCATTAATTGGATCACCAAGAGGATCACAGCCTGGTCCACCTCATGCCGGAGGACCTGCCTGCCGGTGGTTTGTTGTTCCACGTCAGTGGAGAGTCCGGATTCCACCCTCCAGCCCAGCATTCCACGTGAGTATGCAGATCTCTCCGAAGTCATCTCTTCATCAAAGGCCATGTGTTTCCCTCCTCACAGGCCCTGGGACTGCGCCATTGACATGTTGGAGGGACAACACCCCCCGAAGAGTCGCATTTACTCCCTTTCCAGGGCGGAGACTGAGGCCATGGAGAAGAATGTGGCGGAGACCCTGAAACAGGGGTTCATCAGAAGCTCTACCTATCCTGCCTCTTCTTCGTGGCCAAAAAAGACGGAGGATTGAGGCCATGCATTGACTACAGGGGGCTGAACGCAGTCATCACCAAGTACCGGTGCCCCCTCCCTCTGGTTCCGTTGGCCATCGAGCAGCTACGAGGGGCCCGGTACTTTACCAAGTTGGACCTGAGGAGTGCAAACAACCTGATCTGAATTCGTGAAGGAGACGAGTGGAAGACTGCATTCAGCACTACCTCAGGCCACTATGAATACTACGTCATGCCCTACGGCCTCGCCAACGCGCCTTCTGTGTTCCAGTCCTTTGTCAATAACGTGTTCCGAGACATGCTGAGTCGACAGGTGGTTGTGTACATCGACAATATCCTGATCTAATCGGCTACGTTCGAGGTGCACGTCAGGGACGTCAGAGCTGTCCTACTCCGCCTCCGGGAACACAGCCTGTTGGTGAAGGGGGAGAAATGTGAATTCCACCAACAGGCCATCTCCTTCCTAGGATACAGGATCAGTCCTCAGGGGGTGTTCATGGAAAGAGAGAAGACGGACGCTGTCAGGCCATGGCCAGTCCCCACCACCAAGGGCCTACAGAGCTTCCTGGGCTTTGCCAATTTCTACCGGCATTTCATCAGTTCCTTCAGCTCCATAGCCGCCTCGCTCACCTCTCTCCTTAAGGGTGGGCCTCAGAAGCTGACCTGGGACCCTGATGCTGACGCTGCCTTCAAGAGGCTGAAGGAGAGGTTCACCACTGCGCCCATCCTAAAACACCCAGATCCATCTTGACCTTTCATCTTGGAGGTGGACGCATCTGAGGAGGGCGTGGGGTGCGGTTCTCTCCCAGCGGCAAGGTAAGCCAGAGAAAATGTATCCCTGTGACTTTTTCTCTAAAAAGCTTACCCGGCAGAGAGGAACTATGGAGTTGGGGACAGGGAGCTGTTGGCGGAGGTCCTCGCTCTGGAGGAATGGAGACACTGGCAGTAAGGCAGTCCATCCATTCTGGATTCTTACTGACCATCAGAATTTGGAGCACTTAAGGGCAGCGAAACGGTTGAACTTTCGTCAAGCCAGGTGGGCCCAATTTCTTAATTCTGTCCTAACGCCCAGGCTCCCAGAATGTGAAAGTCGACTCACTCTCCAGGATGCACCATACCGGAGAAAGGAAGGATCTTAGGGGTCCTATCCTACCCCCATCTCTCATCGTTGCACCTGTCGTTTGGGATGTGGAAGAAGACATCCGCCTGGCGGCTCAGGAGGACCCAACGCCTGCCAACGCCCCTCTGGGGCGCGTGTATGTACCCACCAGTGTCCGTGACCGCCTGGTGATCTGGGCGCACACCACCTTTACGGCAGGGCACTCCGGTATTACGCGCACCCTGCATTCTCTATCACAAAAATACTGGTGGCCCACCTTGTTTAGTGATGTCTCTCGCTATGTCAACTCCTGTTCCATATGTCCCCAAACGAAGACACCTCGGAACGCCCCGGCAGGCAAAATAGTTCCTCTACCAGTGCCTCAGCGACCTTGATCACACCTGTCCATAGACTTTGTCACCGACCTCCCACGTTCTGACGGCTTCATCACAGTCATGGTGGTCGTATATCGATTCTCAGAATTATACCGTTTTTTTTGCCACTAACTGGTCTTCCTTCTGCTCTCCAGGTCGCTGAGGTCCTTTTCCAACAGGACTTCCGGCACTATGGACTTCCGGAGGACATCGTCTCGGACCGTGGCCCCCAATTCACCTCCTGAGTGTGGAACGCTTTCCTGGAGAAGATCGGGGCTATGGCCAGCCTCACTTCCGGGTATAGGCCTCAGTCAAATGGGCAGGTGGAGCGCATGAACCTGGAGCTGGGGAAGTTTCTTTGTTGCCACTGTCAGGACCGGCAGGGTGAGTGGAAGAGGTTTCTTCCCTGGGCAGATAATGCCCAGAACTCCCTCGTTCACTCCTCCATGGGGCTCACTCTCTTCCAATGCTTCCTGGTGTACCAGCCAGGTCCCTCGGACACCCAGCCAGACCGATGCTTCTGCTGTTGACGAGTGGTTCCGCAGGGCCGGACAGGTCTGGGATGCCGCCCATGTCCGTCTCCAGGGGGCCATTCGTCGGCAGAAGGACCAAGCTGACCGCCACCGCAGTGAGGCTCCCGTATTCCAGCCTTGTAATCGTGTCTGGCTGTCCACTCAAAACCTCCTTCTCCGCCTGCTCTGCAAGAAACTGAGCCCCCGGTTTGTGGGGCCATTTAAAGTCCTCCGGTGGATTAATGAGGTGTCGTACCGGCTGCTCCTTCCCCCTCACTACCGTGTCTCACCTACTTTTCATGTGTCTCTCCTCAGGCCGGTGGTTGCTGGTCCTCTGGCGGATGCCGTCCCCCGGGATACGCCCCCTCCGCCCCTGAACATTGATGGGAGTCCGGCGTATGCTGTGAGGGACCTGCTGGACTCCAGGTTCCGTGGGGGACGGCTCCGTTACCTGGTGGACTGGGAGGTGTATGGCCCTGAGGAGAGGAGCTGGGTTCCAGCTGGGGACGTTCTGGACCCCAACCTAAATCAGGACTTCCACCGTCGCTGCCCTGACCGGCCCGCTCCTCGTCCTCGGGGTCGTCTTCATGGCTGGCGAAGTCCTGCCGCGAGAACCGCACTGTCACGTCTCCTCCCGTTGCTCCCCTCCGGCTCCCTGATTTGCCGGTCTACTGAGCCACCAGTCTGAGCGCACCACCTTGGCAACACAGGAATGGAAACCCAACGCACCCTAATCACCTCCAGCGCACTTGCAACTCATCATCTCATCACCTCCACTATATAGCCCTGGACTGTTCAGTCATTGTTGTGTGTAATTGTTAGCGGCGTGTCGTTTACTTGCTCCTTGTTATTCTCTTTCTCATTGTTAAGTAAACCTTTACCTTGTTGATGTCTGCGTCCTGCCTCTTCGTATCCTCAGTACTCGTCACAGAAGCGGGCCAGTCGCAGCATAAAGGACATGATGGAGGTCAGGGTCAGCTGGGATTTATTCCTGGAGTTAGGAAATAGTCAAACTGATACAGGACAGACCTGGATTCAAATAGTATTTGTTTTCTTTCCGATACTTTGAGAGTTTGACTGGAGTGCCAGACATTTAATAATCATATTTCTATTGTGCCAGATTGGTGGGGTTTGTACTTCTGGGACTATTCTATTGGTTATATTGCACCTGGGAAGCTCAATCAAGTGCAGCTAACGTATTTGACAGAAGAAGAAATATACTTTGAACCCTGGTCTGATACAGGGCAATTTCCAAATCACCACATCACCATCACAAATATGTAATTTCGTTCAATATCTTGTTTTATTGTTGGGTATATATACATGATTGTTTTTATATTTGGGTATATTGTTCTATTTTTTGTCTCTCTTAGTGGATATCTTAATGACATACAGACACAAATCCATGTCCAGATTGAACTGATCCTCTCTTGCCCCACAGCTCTCACAAAGACAAGTGGACATTGACTGTTTTCATTTTCTTTTATTAATCTGCATAAAATGTTTATAACAATTCTGTGTTATAACACAAACTCATTCATTAATAAAGATGCAGTCATAGCGAATCCCTTTTTCTGTGGATTGAGTATTATAAACTCAATAAGCAGTAATGACTCAACGTTGCCACAATTTAGATATTGTCAGTTACGATCATGCATTGCCAACTTCAGTACTTGTCTTACAGAAAGTAATATAAAACGTTCTTATCAGAGTAAATGGCTATTTGATGTTTGAGCCACCGTAGTAACATGATCCTGTTAACAGACGAGGGAGAACGCCTTGCACAAATTTAGAATACAAAATAATCACAAACTTTTCAAAAATATCCATGCAAGAAGACTATAAACAAGCTCTAGACTGAGATGGAGTTTTTTCAGACAGAAAAGTGCCTGTTAATCATCTGTTATGCCAGTCAGTTGTATTTGTCAAGGAGCAATGCATCACAAGTAGCAACACCACCATCAATCCCACAATGCAAAAAGACATTGATAAGCAAAAACTTGTAGTGTACGGTAATAGTGGTTAACAAATAACAGTGATGGCATGGAACACATTTGAATAATCTCTCACAATACTTTCTCCCACAAGAGGCTAAACAAAACAAAAACTCTACAACCTGTAAAATAGAACCAAACTACACTAACGGTATTTTTGACTGATGTACTTTTGTTATATACAAAATATGTTTCAAAAAGGCATTGCGCTTTAAAGAAAACATAAAGCTTTCTTGTAAAGTGTGCCATAAATGACGAGCAGATCCCTTCCCACCATTTTCTTACTGTTCTCCACAAACTCCTAAAGAGAGAGAGAGAGAGAAAGAAGAGAGAGAGTGAATGTGTGTGTTGGGTGTTGAGACAATAGGGGCAAGTATCGTAAACGCTAACAAGGCGAGTTTGATGTAATATGTGCATAAACACAATTTACCATATAGAAATGGATTAAAGTGGTAACCTGTAAAACCATTCAGGTATGTTAAACACTTCTTCAGGCACCACAAGCAGCAGATGCAGGCTTTCAGTATACAGCGAACACAGGCATTTTCCCACAAACAGAAAATATATTCAGCTTTAGTTCTCCACCCATTGTCTGGCTTGACTTGATAAACTGGGAGTTGATATAAATGAAAGTGTGTACATTTAAAAGAACAATCTGGGATATTTCCTGCTGCTTATGTAGCCATTTCCTGCAGTCAAATGGCCTAGTGGCCTCATGGGTGGAATGTTCACAATATGTTTAATAATTTCATAAATAATCTTCTTTTTTTTTTATTACATCCGGAAATCCGGTGTTGCTATGTCAAACAGTTTTGTTTCATTTCAGTCTTCTGTGATATATATAAAGTGTAATATTGGGATGCAAACTTGATTACATTTCAACTCTATATCAGACATGGTACAGGTGTCTTTGTCACGATCGTCGGATACAGAGGACCAATGCGCAGCGTGGAATGTGAACATACTTTATTTTTGAATGATCACCACACGAACAAAACAACAAACCATACGGAACAAGGTCCCACATAAAACAATGCCAAACGGCTACCTAAGTATGGCTCCCAATCAGAGACAACGAGATACAGCCGTCTCCGATTGGGAGCCACCCTGGCCAACATAGAAATCCAAAACTAGAACAAACAAAGAAAACTCACACCCTGGCTCAACATACAGTGGGGGAAAAAAGTATTTAGTCAGCCACGAATTTGCAAGTTCTCCCACTTAAAAAGATGAGAGAGGCCTGTAATTTTCATCATAGGTACACGTCAACTATGACAGAGAAATTGAGGAAAAAAATCCAGAAAATCACATTGTAGGATTTTTTATGAATTTATTTGCAAATGATGGTGGAAAATAAGTATTTGGTCACCTACAAACAAGCAAGATTTCTGGCTCTCACAGACCTGTAACTTTTTCTTTAAGAGGCTCCTCTGTCCTCCACTCGTTACCTGTATTAATGGCACCTGTTTGAACTTGTTATCAGTATAAAAGACACCTGTCCACAACCTCAAACAGTCACACTCCAAACTCCACTATGGCCAAGACCAAAGAGCTGTCAAAGGACACCAGAAACAAAATTGTAGACCTGCACCAGGCTGGGAAGACTGAATCTGCAATAGGTAATAATAATAATAATATGCCATTTAGCAGACGCTTTTATCCAAAGCGACTTACAGTCATGCGTGCATACATTTTTGTGTATGGGTGGTCCCGGGGATCGAACCCACTACCTTGGCGTTACAAGCGCCGTGCTCTACCAGCTGAGCTACAGAGGACCACTAAGGTAAGCAGCTTGGTTTGAAGAAATCAACTGTGGGAGCAATTATTAGGAAATCGAAGACATACAAGACCACTGATAATCTCCCTCGATCTGGGGCTCCACGCAAGATCTCACCCCGTGGGGTCAAAATGATCACAAGAACAGTAAGCAAAAATCCCAGAACCACACGGGGGGACCTAGTGAATGACCTGCAGAGAGCTGGGACCAAAGTAACAAAGCCTACCATCAGTAACACACTACGCCGCCAGGGACTCAAATCCTGCAGTGCAAGACGTGTCCCCCTGCTTAAGCCAGTACATGTCCAGGAACGTCTGAAGTTTGCTAGAGTGCATTTGGATGATCCAGAAGAGGATTGGGAGAATGTCATATGGTCAGATGAAACCAAAATATAACTTTTTGGTAAAAACTCAACTCGTCGTGTTTGGAGGACAAAGAATGCTGAGTTGCATCCAAAGAACACCATACCTACTGTGAAGCATGGGGGTGGAAACATCATGCTTTGGGGCTTTTTTTCTGCAAAGGGACCAGGACGACTGATCCGTGTAAAGGAAAGAATGAATGGGGCCATGTATCGTGAGATTTTGAGTGAAAACCTCCTTCCATCAGCAAGGGCATTGAAGATGAAACGTGGCTGGGTCTTTCAACATGACAATGATCCCAAACACCGCCCGGGCAACGAAGGAGTGGCTTCGTAAGAAGCATTTCAAGGTCCTGGAGTGGCCTAGCCAGTCTCCAGATCTCAACCCCATAGAAAATCTTTGGAGGGAGTTGAAAGTCTGTGTTGCCCAGCGACAGCCCCAAAACATCACTGCTCTAGAGGAGATCTGCATGGAGGAATGGGCCAAAATACCAGCAACAGTGTGTGAAAACCTTGTGAAGACTTACAGAAAACATTTGACCTGTGTCATTGCCAACAAAGGGTATATAACAAAGTATTGAGAAACTTTTGTTATTGACCAAATACTTATTTTCCACCATAATTTGCAAATAAATTCATTAAAAATCCTACAATGTGATTTTCTGGATTTTTTTTCTCATTTGGTCTGTCATAGTTGACGTGTACCTATGATGAAAATTACAGGCCTCTCTCATCTTTTTAAGTGGGAGAACTTGCACAATTGGTGGCTGACTAAATACTTTTTTTCCCCACTGTACAAGCGTCCCCAGAGCCAGGGCGTGACAGTACCCCCCCCCAAAGGCGCGGACTCCGACCGCGCCAACCAAACACCACAGGGGAGGGACCGGGTGGGCACTCCGCCTTGGCGGCGGATCCGGCTCCGGGCATGATCCCCACTCCCTCTCTAACCCCCCAAATTACCCCTGGTCCGGTCTGGCCCTGCTGGCAGGAGCTGGACTGAACACTGGTGGAGCGGATTGCTCTAGCTCCGGCGTGGAGCAGCTGAACAGGCACAGGCACGGGCACGGGCTGTGGAACAGGCACGGGCTGTGCCGGACTGACGACTCACACCACTGGCTTGGTGTGGGGAGCAGGAACGGGCCGGACCGGGCTGACGAAGCGCACCACTGGTTTGGTGCGAGGGGCAGGAACAAGCCGGACCGTACTGGGAACACACACCACTGGCCCTACGCGGAGATCAGGATTAGGAACGGGCCGGACCGGACTGGCAACACACCCCAGTACCTCTCGCCGTGCCTCTACATCCTCCTTCCCCCTGGTGACCAGTGACTCCCGTAACCTGGCGGCCTCCTGCTGCCCCGTTGTCCACGGCGTGAGCCCCCCCCTAAAAAATGTCTGGGCGTCTCTCCTCCCCGTGGGCCAGGCCTCCATGGCTCTCGCCAGACTCTCGCTCCTCTGCTCCCAAGTCCAGCCTCTCTCCTCCTCCCGCGGCTTGACCCAGTCGAGGTTGATCTTCGTTAGAGTCCTCTCTGGCGTTGGCTCCTGGACACGCTGCTTGGTCCAGTTATGGTGGGATCTTCTGTCACGATCGTCGGATACAGAGGACCAATGCGCAGCGTGGAATGTGAACATACTTTATTTTTGAATGATCACCACACGAACAAAACAACAAACGATACGAAACGTGAAGTCCTTGGTTACAAGACAAACCATACGGAACAAGGTCCCACATAAAACAATGCCAAACAGCTACCTAAGTATGGCTCCCAATCAGAGACAACGAGCTACAGCCGTCTCCGATTGGGAGCCACCCTGGCCAACATAGAAATACAAAACTAGAACAAACAAAGAAAACTCACACCCTGGCTCAACATACAAGCGTCCCCAGAGCCAGGGCGTGACAGTCTTCTTTTTGTTAAGCCCATAACCATGTGTGTGAGGTGTATACTTTGTTTCAAAGTAGATTTGTTTAAGACTAACAGTAAACTCCTGTGTGACCCTGATTTAGCCCACTGCAGTAAAAGGTTAATTAAGGATCAAATCTAACTAGACTGATAATATTTGTTCATCCCCTGCAAATTCTATTGTAGTTGATGTTTTTAGAAAACCTTAATTACATCTGCAGTAATTCCTTGTTTAACATTTCTGATTCACACTTTTGTATCAAGAATGTATCAATAATTACATTTACGTCATTTAGCAGACGCTCTTATCCAGAGCAACTTACAGTTAGTGAGTGCATACATATTATTTTTTTTCATACTGGTCCCCCGTGGGAATCGAACCCACAACCCTGGCGTTGTAAGCGCCATGCTCTACCAACTGAGCTACACGGGACTAGTCACCACACGCCTACAAAACCCCCCAATAAAATTCCTAGAAACTGGCCATGAGTAGATATGATGGTGAAAGCTACATATACGTACACATAACATACTGTTAGTTAGCTGTCTGTGAGTGCTGTTAATGTAGAGACTAATGACTACTTGGAAGCTCCATTTGAGGAGATTTGTGCGTATGATGTCCTTTGTAAATGAGTTGTAACATGGAATGTTCCATTCAAGGATGCAAAGTTGTTCTTTACAACGTGTTTTGATTGGATGCGTAGCAATGACAAGGGGCCTTTCTGAAATGCTGACTCACGTTACTATGAAACAAAGAATGAAGAGAGATCAGCCATGTGAAGGGTTAATTATGTTCCAGAGCACAGAGCAGCACTGGGTGGGGAGGAGCATGTCAACGTCACTTTAAGTGAAACTGAAGTGTTTAGACGTACTGTGTGTTGCGGACACAAGTAAACTGTCTCAAACTCTTCTGAAAAATCTGTTACGACAGCTACGCAGTCTCTGTTTTAAAAAGAATACTACAGTATATAGTACCAAAAAATCGGAGAAAGCACCCACACTCTTTCACACACAGATACAGGTGAGTAGAGATTAACAAGGGCAGGTGAAGATAAATTCTACTGTGTGAATTCTTGCATTCTCCTGTTTTCTTTATCAACTACAGTACCTACTGTATGTTTAACTTTATTTTGTACATTGACTAATTTATACTGTATGTTGTATGGTTAAACAACTTGAATCAAGATTGGTTAGTGTCTCTAAATGCCGTGTTGACAATGGAACTGAAACTATCGGGAGCTGACTCATTCCAGGAAATAATTTATAGTTCCACCTTCTCTGTCTAGATATGGCTTCCTCCAGCAGTCTCCAGTCTGAAGAGCAGTTCCTGTGCTCTATCTGTCTGGATGTGTTCACTGAGCCAGTCACCACTTCATGTGGACACAACTTCTGCATGGCCTGTATCACAAAGTACTGGAATAGCAAGGACCTGTATCAATGTCCACTGTGTCAGGAGAAATTCTCCAGACGACCTAAGCTTCGTGTCAATACAACGTTCAGAGAGGTTGTAGAGAATTTTAAAAAGATGAGAGACAGAGGTAGAGATGGGTCCCCTCCTAAACCTAAAATAGTGCCCTGTGACGTCTGCACTGGGACGAAGCGCAAGGCCCTAAAGTCCTGCCTGGTGTGTCAGACCTCTTACTGTGAGACTCACCTGGAGCCTCATCAGATAGCCCCACCCTTAAAGAGACACAAACTGATCGACCCTGTGGTGAATCTAGAAGACAGGATGTGTAAGAAGCATGACAGACTCCTGGAGATGTTCTGTAGGACTGACCAGACGTGTGTGTGTCAGTTCTGCATTGAGGCAGACCACAAGACTCATGACACTGTCCCTATAGAGGAAGAGTGTGGAGAGAGGAAGGCTCAACTGGGGAAAACTGAGGCAGAAGTGCAGCAGATTATCCAGGAGCGACTGAAGAAGGTTAAAAGGACCAAACTCTCAGTAGATCTTAGAAAGAAAGAAGCAGAGAGAGAGAAAGCAGAGTGTGTGCAGGTCTTCACTGCTCTGGTGCGCTCCATTAAGAAAAGCCAGGGTGAGCTTGTTAAGGTAATTGAGGAGAAGCAGAAAGCAGTAGAGAGGCAGGCTGAAGGGCTCATTAAAGAGCTGGAGCAGGAAATCACTGAGCTAAAGAGGAGAAGGACTGAGCTGAAGCAGCTCTCAAACAGTGAGGACCACCTCCAACTTCTCCAGAGCTTCCTATCCCTAGTGTGCAACCCTCCACCCACCAAGGACTGGTCTGAGATCAGTGTTCACAGTGATCTGTTTGTGGGGACTGTGAGGACAGCTGTGTCTCAGCTGGAGGAGACACTGAATAAAGAGATGGAGAAGCTGCCTGATGTCAAACTGAAGAGGATTCAGCAGTATGCAGTGGATGTGACTCTGGATCCTGATACAGCACATCCCTGGCTCATCCTGTCTGAAGATGGGAAACAAGTAAGATATGGAGACACACCACAGAATTTTCCTGACAATACAAAAAGGTTTGATCGTTTTGGCATTGTCCTAGGAAAGAATGGCTTCTCCTCAGGGAGATTTTACTATGAAGTGACGGTTAAGGGGAAGACTAGGTGGAATTTGGGAGTGGCCAGAGAGTCCATAGACAGGAAGGGTAATATCACATTGAGCCCTGAGCATGGACTCTGGACTTTGTACCTAAGGGACATGAATGTGTACCAAGCCTCTACCTCCCACGCTATCCTCCTCTCCCTGAGAGAGAAGCCCCAGAAGGTGGGGATGTTTGTGGACTATGAGGAGGGTCAGGTCTCCTTTTATGATGTGGAGGCCAGGTCTCATATCTGCTCTTTCACTGGCTGCACCTTTACAGAGAAACTCTATCCATACTTAGGCCCCTCTGATAACGATGATGGTCAAAACACAGCCCCTCTCATCATCTCTCCTGTCAATCACACACACTGATTAAACAAATCAGTTACTTTTCCAAATCCTTACATGTATCGATATCTTTCCAAATTAGCATACAGTTGAAGTCATTAGTTTACATACACCTTAGCCAAATACATTTAAACTCAGTTTTTCACAATTCCTGACATTTAATCCTAGTACAAATTCCCTGTTTTAGGTCAGTTAGGATCACCAAATGAAAATGTCAACTGTTCTGTACATCTAAACATGGATAATAAATGCTTGTATTTACTGAAAATGAAGACTATCAACTGGATTAAATAAAATAAAAGTAGTCCTTAAAGTTATGTTGTATTGATTATTCATATAATATACCCATCATTATTTTACAGAGGGAAAACTATCCTTTAAAGTGATATTCCTTTTCTCTGTTTTTTCTCTTATTCCCTCTCTAAGTTGATCTGATGATGAAAGCCAAACTCAGCCTTTGAACTTGTTTTGGATGTAGGTGAACGTGACAAAGCACTTTAAAGAGTGAATCCACAGAAGCTGCCCGCTTCTGTTTTGGTAAACAGCTGAGGGATGGGCCTGGATCATTTTAACCACTCTCAGATTAATAGACAGAGCTATGGATGCAAGGACTGAGCATCCATGATATCAAAATTATAGTTTTAACTATGTTTTGAGCGCTAATAGTCCGGGTAGCATGATTAGCTGTTCAGGAGTCTTATGGCTTGGGGGTAGAAGCTGTTGAGAAGCCTTTTGGACCTAGACTTGGCGCTCCGTTACCACTTGCCGTGCGGTAGCAGAGAGAACAGTCTATGACTAGGGTGTCTGGAGTCTTTGACAATTTTGAGGGCCTTCCTCTGACACTGCCTGGTATAGAGATACTGGATGGCAGGAAGCTTGGCCCCAGTGATGGACTGGGCTGTACGCACCACCCTCTGTAGTGCCTTGAGGTCAGAAGCTGAGCAGTTGCCATACCAGGCGGTGATGCAACCAGTCAGGATGCTCTCGATGGTGCAGCTGTATAACTTTTTGAGGATCTGAGGACCCATGCCAAATGTTTTCAGTCTCCTGAGGGGGAATAGGCTTTGTCGTGCCCTCTTCACGACTGTCTTGGTGTGTTTGGACCATGATAGTTCGTTGGTGATGTTGACACCAAGGAACTTTAAGCTCTCAACCTGTTCCACTACAGCCCCGTCGATGAGAATGGGGGTGTGCACAGTCCTCTTTTTTTCCTGTAGTCCACAATCATCTCCTTTGTCTTGATCACGTTGAGGGAGAGGTTGTTATCCTGCCACCACATAGCCAGATCTCTGACCTCCTCCCTATAGGCTGTCTCATCATTGTCGGTGATCAGGCCTACCACTGTTGAGTCGTCAGCAAACTTAATGATGGTGTTGGAGTCGTGCCTGGCCATGCAGTCATGGGTGAACAGGGAGTACAGGAGGAGACTGAGCACGCACCCCTGAGGGGCCCCCGTGTTGAGGATCAGCAAGGCAGATGTGTTGTTACCTACCCTTACCACCTGGGGGCGGCCCGTCAGGAAGTCCAGGATCCAGTTGCAGAGGGAGGTGTTTAGTCCCAGGATCCTTAGCTTAGTGATGAGCTTTGAGGGCACTATGGTGTTGAACGCTGAGCTGTAGTCAATGAACAGCATTCTCACGTAGGTGTTTCCCAGGTGGGAAAGGGCAATGTGGAGTGCAATAGAGATTGCATCATCTGTGGATCTGTTGGGGCGGTATGTAAAATGGAGTGGGTCTAGGGTTTCTGGGATAATGGTGTTGATGTGAGCCATGACCAGCCTTTCAAAGCACTTCATGGCTACATGGTGAGCGCTACGGGTCAGTAGTCATTTAGGCAGGTTATCTTAGTGTCCTTGGGCACAGGGACGATGGTGGTCTGCTTGAAACATGTTGGTATTACAGACTCAGTCAGGGACATGTTGAAAATGTCAGTGAAGACACTTGCCAGTTGGTCAGCACATGCTCGGAGTACACGTCCTGGTAATCCATCTGGCCCCGCGGCCTTTTAAATGTTGACCTGCTTAAAAGTCTTTCTCACATCGGCTACGGAGAGTGTGATCACATAGTCATCAGGAACAGCTGGTGCTCTCATGCATGCTTCAGTGTTGCTTGCCTCGAGCGAGCATAGAAGTGATTTAGCTCGTCTGGTAGGCTTGTGTCACTGGGCAGCTTGCGGCTGTGCTTCCCTTTGTAGTCTGTAATAGTTTTCAAGCCCTGCCACATCCGACGAGCGTCAGAGCCGGTGTAGTACGATTCAATCTTAGTCCGGTATTGACTCTTTGCCTGTTTGATGGTTCATCGGAGGGCATAGCGGGATTTCTTATAAGTGTCTGGGTTAGAGTCCCGCTCCTTGAAAGCGGCAGCTCTACCCTTTAGCTCAGTGCGGATGTTGCCTGTAGTCCATGGCTTCTGGTTGGGGTATGTACGTACGGTCACTGTGGGGATGACGTCATCAATGCACATATTGATGAAGCCAGTGACTGATATGGTGTACTCCTCAATGCTATCTGAAGAATCCCAGAACATATTCCAGTCTGTGCTAGCAAAACAGTCCTGTAGCTTAGCATCTGCGTCATCTGATCACTTTTTTATTAACCGAGTCACTGGTGCTTCCTGCTTTAGTTTTTGCTTATAAGCAGGAATCAGGAGGATAGAGTTATGGTCAGATTGGCCAAATGGAGGGCGAGGGAGAGCTTGTATGCGTCTCTGTGTGTGGAGTAAAGGTGGTCTAGAGTTTTCTTCCTCTGGTTGCACATTTAACATGCTGGTAGAAATTAGGTAGAACGGATTTAAGTTTCCCTGCATTAAGGTCTCTGGCGAGCCAAACCTCGAGACTTCCTTAGTATTAGATTTTATGCACCAGCTGTTGTTTACAAATATACACAGACCGCCACCCCTTGTCTTACCGGAGTCAGCCATTCTATCCTGCCGATGTAGCGTATATCCCGTCAGCTGTATGTTGTCCATGTCGTTGTTCAGCCACGACTCGGTGAAACGTAAGATATTAAAAATTTGAATGTCCTGTTGGTAGGATAACCGTAATCTTAGGTCGTCCAATTTGTTATCAAATGATTGAACATTGGCTAATAGGATTGATGGAAGAGGCAGTCTACTCGCTCGCAGTCGAATCCTTACAAGGCACACCGACCTATGTCCACAATATCTCTGTCTCTTTATCATGCAAATGATGGGGATTTGGGCCTTTTCGGGTGTCTGTAGGATATCCTTCGCGTCCGACTCGTTGAAGAAAACATCTTCATCCAATACGAGGTGAGTAATCGCTGTCCTGATATCCAGAAGCTATTTTTGGTCATAAGAGACGGTGGCAGAAACATTATGTACAGAATAAATTACAAATAACGCGAAAAAACACACATAATAGTACAATTGGTTAGAGGGCTGTAAAACGGCAGCCATCTTCTCCGGCGCCACTTCGAGACTGGTTCCACAGTTCTGTACTCTGATAAAGGACATACTTTTCCATTGAGCTGGCTGTGGATCTAAGACAGTGAACATAATAATGGAAGTACTGTGCCTTTGAGCAGGTTGTTGGTTTAGGTGAGGATGAGTTGAGGGATCTCCAAAAGGGTAATGATGAAGGAGACTTTGGCCACAGTGCCCAAGTGGTAGCGGGCCAGACTCAGCATAGACGACAGGATGAGGGTCGGCGGCAGCTGGGATTTATTCCTGATTTCCTCCCCAGGGTACAGGAAAAGCAGAGTTAGAAATAGAGAAACTCATACAGGACAGACCTGGGTTCACAATATATTTGTTTTCATTCAAATACTTTGATTGAGCAGGTATGGACTGAAAAACGAATACTTTGAACGTACTGGATCACAAAAAAATACAATTCTTACGTTATCTTGTAGTTTTCCAATAAAATGGTCTGATAGTGATGTGGATATACTCGGAATACATATCCCAAATGAAATAAATGATCTCACTCCAATAAATTGTAATAGAAAGTAAGTAAAAATAGATAAGATCTTGCTAACATGGAAATGTAAATACCTGTCTATTTGTGGAAAAATCACCCTGATTAACTATTTAGTATTATCCCAGTTTACCTATTTGCTTATGGTCTTGCCTACGCCTAGCGAACAGCTTTTTAAATTATATGAGAAAAAAAATATTATATTTTCTTTGGAACGGCAAGCCAGACAAAATTAAATGGGCCTATTTATATAATGAATATGAACAGAAATTATTACATATTAAAGCATTAGACCTATCACTAAAAGCTTCAGTCATACAAAAGTTATACTTAAATCCGAACTGGTTCTTTAGCAAATGAATAAGATTGTCTCACCCCATGTTCAAGAATGGCCTTTTTTCCATTTATTCAGATTACAACCTGTCACTTTCAGTTGTTTTAAAAGGAAATCAACTCCCAAATATCACTATTTCTTAAACAAGCCATAGAAAGTTGGTTCCAATTTCAATTTAATCCTCCAGGAACGACAGAATGCAACAAATATTGTGGTTAAACTCAAATATACTAATTAATAAAATAAATGTTTAAAAAGGTATAATCTTCGTAAATGATATCATAGGTAGGAGTGGTGGAGTTATGTCGCACATGCAGCTAACAAAAACATATGGAAATGTCTGTTCTACCCAAAATTACAACCAAATAATTGTAGCATTACCGCAAAATTGGAAGAGGAAAGTGGAAGGGGGGAAAAGTAAGTTAAATACCATAAATGGTTAAAGAAAATTGTGATAAATAAAAAAGTATACCAGTTTCATTTAAGGACCAAGGGATTGACAGCCGTCCCATATAGATTGCAAAATAGTTGGGAAGAGATTTTTGACGTACCGATTCCGTGGCAAATTGTTTATGAACTGATAGGCAAAACAACGCCGGATTCAAAACTTCGAATTTTTTAATTTAAATTATTATACCACTGGAATTGTATTTATATGGGGGATACAATCTTCCCAGCTGTGCAGATTTTGCTGCGAAGACACAGAATCATTGGATCATCTGTTTTGGTACTGTCCATTTGTAGCTTGTTTTTGGTCACAGGTCCAGGAATGGCTGAAGGATTGCAATATTTACCTGGAGCTAACCCTGCAGATAGCACTACTGGGTAATCTGAAAAGTCATAGTCAATCGATCAATAATATACAAATAATTTTAGCAAAAATGTTTATTTTCAATTTACAATCTGTAGAAACAATGAGAATAGAAGGGTTCAAAACGTTTGTGAAACATCCCAGTACAGTTGAAAAATATATGGCAAATAGAAATCCAATAGTATAGTGAGTTCAGACGGGAACGGTGCATTACTGAGGCAGGGTTATAGACTGTTCAGGGTTATGTTCTTGCTGGGGGTATAGACTGGTGAAAACAAGGTTCTATGGTCAGGTTGGAGGTGGGTAGTAGCAGTGGTGGGAAAAAGTACTCAATTGTCGTACTTGAGTAAAAGGTACCTTAATAGAAAATGACTTAAGTGGTATTTTACTGGGTGACTTTCACTTATGTAAAAGTATCTGGTTCTCTGTAGCTCAGCTGGTAGAGCACAGCGCTTGTAACGCCAAGGTAGTGGGCTCGATCCCCGGGACCACCCATACAAAAAAAAAAAAAAAAAAATGTATGCACGCATGACTGTAAGTCGCTTTGGATTAAAGCGTCTGCTAAATGACATATTATATTATTATTATTATAATATGGATGGTGTTAAGAGATAGATGGGAGGTGTTGAATGGAGCTGAAGAATGGGACTAATAACAACTAACAGCAACTAATAACTACAAGATACAGTGAGGGAAAAAAGTATTTGATCCCCTGCTGATGTTGTACGTTTGCCCACTGACAAAGAAATTATCAGTCTATAATTTGAATGGTAGGTTTATTTGAACAGTGAGAGACAGAATAACAACAACAAAATCCAGAAAAAAGCATGTCAAAAATGTTATAAATTGATTTGCATTTTAATGAGGGAAATAAGTATTTGACCCCTCTGCAAAACATGACTTAGTACTTGGTGGCAAAACCCTTGTTGGCAATCACAGAGGTCAGACGTTTCTTGTAGTTGGCCACCAGGTTTGCACACATCTCAGGAGGTATTTTGTCCCACTCATCTTTGCAGATCTTCTCCAAGTCATTAAGGTTTCGAGGCTGACGTTTGGCAACTCGAACCTTCAGCTCCCTCCACAGATTTTCTATGGGATTAAGGTCTGGAGACTGGCTAGGCCACTCCAGGACCTTAATGTGCTTCTTCTTGAGCCACTCCTTTGTTGCCTTGGCCGTGTGTTTTGGGTCATTGTCATGCTGGAATACCCATCCATGACCCATTTTCAATGCCCTGGCTGAGGGAAGGAGGTTCTCACCCAAGATTTGACGGTACATGGTCCCGTCCATCGTCCCTTTGATGCGGTGAAGTTGTCCTGTCCCCTTAGCAGAAAAACACCCCCATAGCATAATGTTTCCACCTCCATGTTTGACGGTGGGGATGGTGTTCTTGGGGTCATAGGCAGCATTCCTCCTCCTCCAAACACGGCGAGTTGAGTTGATGCCAAAGAGCTCCATTTTGGTCTCATCTGACCACAACACTTTCACCCAGTTCTCCTCTGAATCATTCAGATGTTCATTGGCAAACTTCAGACGGGCATGTATGTGTGCTTTCTTGAGCAGGGGGACCTTGTGGGCGCTGCAAGATTTCAGTCCTTCACGGCGTAGTGTGTTATCAATTGTTTTCTTGGGGACTATGGTCCCAGCTGCCTTGAGATCATTGACAAGATCCTCCCGTGTAGTTCTGGGCTGATTCCTCACCGTTCTCATGATCATTGCAACTCCACGAGGTGAGATCTTGCATGGAGCCCCAGGCCGAGGGAGATTGACAGTTATTTTGTGTTTCTTCTATTTGCGAATAATCGCACCAACTGTTGTCACCTTCTCACCAAGCTGATTGGCGATGGTCTTGTAGCCCATTCCATCCTTGTGTAAGTTAAAGAGATCAAACTCTCAGTAGATCTCAGCAAGAGATATGCAGAGAGAGAGATAGCAGATAGCGTGCAGGTTTTCACTGCTCTGGTGCTCTCCATTGAGAAAAGCCAGGCTGAGCTAATTGAGGTGATTGAGGAGAAGCAGGAAGCAGTTGAGAGGCGGGCTGAAGGGCTCATTAAAGAGCTGGAGCAGGAAATCACTGAGCTAAAGAGGAGAAGCACTGAGCTGAAGCAGCTCTCACAGACTGAGGACAACCTCCAACTTCTCCAGAGCTTCCTATCCCTAGTGTGCACCCCTCCACCCACCAAGGACTGGTCTGATGTCAGTGTTCACAGTGATCTGTGTGTGGGGACTGTGAGGAGAGCTGTGTCTCAGCTGGAGAAGACACTGAATAAAGAGATGGAGAAGCTGCCTGAAGTCAAACAGAAGAGGATTCAGCAGTATGCAGTGGATGTGACTCTGGACCCTGATACAGCACATCCCTGGCTCATCCTGTCTGAAGATGGCAAACAAGTAAGAACACCACAGAAACGTTCTGACAATCCAAAAAGGTTTGATCGTTTTGCCATTGTTCTTGGAAAGAATGGCTTCTCCTCAGGGAGATTTTACTATGAGGTGATTGTTAAGGGGAAGACTTCATGGGTTTTAGGAGTGGCAAGAGAGTCCACTGACAGGAAGGAGAATATCACACTGACACCTGAGGATGGACTCTGGACTGTGATGCTAAGGGATGAGAATGTGTACCAAGCCTGTACCTCCCACTATATCCTCCTCTCCCTGAGAGAGAAGCCCCAAAAGATTGGGGTGTTTGTTGATTATGAGGAGGGTCAGGTCTCCTTTTATGATGTGGAGGCCAGGTCTCATATCTATTCTTTCACTGGCTGCAACTTTACAGAGAATCTCTATCCATACTTCGGCCCCTCTGGTAATGATGATGGTCAAAACTCAGCCCCTCTCGTCATCTCTCCTGTCACTCACACAAGCTGATTAAATGATGGAGAGAGAATTGTTTGTCCTAACAGATATTTTAAAATGCACATTTACAAATCATTACATGTATCAATATGTTTACAAATTAGTGTATTTAGTCAGATTGACATGTCACATGATTCGAATGTCCACGGATGTCCTCTGAAATTGTATCAACAAATGAAAATGTAAAGTGTTCTGTACATCTTAACATGGATAATAAATGCTTGTATTTACTGAAAATGAAGACTCAAGTGGAATTAACGTAAATAAAATAAGTAATAAAAGTTGTGTTGCTTTGATTATTTACCCATAATTATTTTACAGACGGAGAACTATCCTTTAAAGTGATATTCCTTTTCTCTGTTTCTCTCTTATTCCCTCTCTAAGTAAATCTGATGATAAAGGCCAAACTCAGCCTTTGAACTGGTTGTGGATGTAGATGAATATGACTTTAAAGAGCAAATCCACAGTTGAAACAATAACAAAGTGGCCTCCCAGCTTCTGTTTTGGTAAAAAGCTGAGGGATGGGCCTGGAGAAATGTAACCACACTTAGAATAATAGACGGAGCTATGGATGCAAGGACTGACCATCCAGTATATCAAAACCATTGTTTTAACCATGGTTTGAGGCTATACAGTTTTTCTTTACATTTACAATGTTTACAAACATTGGAGACAAACAAGTGTATATTTTGGGTTCTCATGGGGTGTGACAGTTGAACTATGGTCATGAAGCATTTATAAGTTATATTTTTCAAGAATCAATGGGTATCTATCATTCATTTATAAATCAAAATATTGATGTAGCAATCACAGATTGTCCCTTTTAATTTTGTTTTTGAAACTGTATAAGTGAATGTGGTAAAATACATAATCAGCCTTTGAGCTGGTTCTACAGTTCTGTACTTCGATAAAATACATAATTTTCCATTGAGCTGTCTGTGTATCTAAGACAGTAAATATGATAAGGGAAGTACTGTGCCATTGAGCTGGTTGTTGGTTTCAAATCACATTTTATTTGTCACATACACGTGTTTAGCAGATGTTATAGCGGGTGTAGCGAAATGCTTGTGCTTCTAGCTCCGACAATGCAGTAATATCTAAGAATTTCACAACATATACCCAATACACACAAAAAAGTAAGGAATGGGATTTAAGAATATATACATATATTGACAAGCAATGACAGAGCAGCATGGACTAAGATACAGTAGAATATTATAGAATAGAATACAGTATATACATATGAGATGAGTAGTGCAAGATATGTAAACATTATTTAAGTGACTAGTGTTCCATTTCTTAAAGTGGCCAGTGATTTCAATAGGCAGCAGCAGCCTTTAATGTGCTAGTGATGGCTATTTAACAGTCTGATGGCCTTGAGATAGAAGCTGTTTTTCATTCTCTCGGTCCCAGCTATAATGCACCTGTACTGACCTCGCCTTCTGGATGATAGCGGGGTGAACAGGCAGTGGCTCGGGTGGTTGATGTCCTTGATGATCTTTTTGGCCTTCCTGTGACATTGGGTGCTGTATGTGTCTTGGAGGGCAGGTAGTTTGCCCCTGGTAATGCGTTCAGCAGACCGCACCACCCTCTGGAGAGCCCTGCGGTTGTGGGCAGTGCAGTTGCCATACCAGGCGGTGATACAGCCCAACAGGATGCTCTCAATTGTGCATCTGTAAAGGTTTGTGAGGGTTTTAGGTGGTAAGCCAAATTTCTTCAGCCTCCTGAGGTTGAAGAGGCTCTGTTGCGCCTTCTTCACCACACTGTCTGCGTGGGTGGACCATTTCAGTTTGTCGGTGATGTGTACGCCAAGGAACTTGAAGCTTTCCACCTTCTCCACTGCGGTCCTGTCGATGTGGATAGGGGGGTGCACCCTCTGCTGTTTCCTGAAGTCCACGATCATCTCCTTTGTTTTGTTGATGTTGAGTGAGAGGTTATTTTCCTGGCACCACACTCCCAGAGCCCTCACCTCCTCCCTGTAGGCGGTCTCGTCATTGTTGGTAATCAAGCCTACTACTTTTGTGTCGTCTGCAAACTTGATGATTGAGTTGGAGGAGTGCTTGGCCACACAGTCATGGGTGAACAGGGAGTACAGGAGGGGGCTGAGCATGCACCCTTGTGGGGCCCCAGTGTTGAGGATCAGCGAAGTGGAGATGTTGTTTCCTACCTTCACCACCTGGGGCGGCCCGTCAGGAAGTCCAGGACCCAGTTGCACAGGGCGGGGTTCAGACCCAGGCCCTCAAGCTTAATGATGAGCTTGGAAGGTACTATGGTGTTGAATGCTGAGCTATAGTCAATGAAAAGCATTCTTACATAGGTATTCCTCTTGTCCAGATGGGATAGGGCAGTGTGCAGTGTGATGGCAATTGCATCGTCTGTGGATCTATTGGGGCGGTAAGCAAATTGAAGTGGGTCTTTGGTGACAGGTAAGGTAGAGGTGATGTGATCCTTGACTAGTCTCTCAAAGCACTTCATGATGACAGAGGTGAGTGCTACAGGGCGATAGTCATTTAGTTCAGTTACCTTTGCTTTCTTGGGTAGTGATTATGATAAAACACATATTTTTGGTTGTAGATGTAGGTGAAGATGAGGTGAGGGATCTCCACCAGGGTGATGATGAAGAAGCCTTTGGCCACAGTGCCCAGGTGGTAGCGGGCAAGACGCAGCATAGATGACAGGATGTGGGTCAGCGGCAGCTGGGATTTATTCCTAATGTCCACCACAAGGTACAGGAAAAGCAGAGTTAGAAATATACAAACTCATACAGGACAGACCTGGGTCCACAAGATATTTGTTTTCTTTGAAATACTTTGAGCGTTTGATTGAGCAGGTATGGAGTGCCAGATGGGCAGGGTCTGTACTTTTGGGACTATTTAATTGCTTCCGTTGCATCAGGAGAGAACAATCAAGTGCACCTAACGTATTCAACAGAAAAACAAATACTTTGAACCCTGGGCTGATACGGGGCTATTTCCTAATTAACACATCACAATCACAAGCATTTCACTGTATTCATTAAATGTACTGTTTTATTGTTGGGGATATACACTGTTTTTAGGACACCCTGAAAAAAACCATGTCCCCCGTATCCTGTCTTGCCCCAAAGCTTGTTTTCCATTCTTTTATTACTCTGTATAAAAATGTTATCAAAAATATTATTGGTTCAAACTCATGAAGGGAATAGAGATACAGTCATATAGAATCCCTTTTTTCATGGATACAATATTACAAACTCAATAAGCAGTAATGACTCAGTGTTTCCACAATTTAGGGATTTCCAGTTCTGGTCATGCATTGCCTCTGACATAAGACAACCTCAGCACTTGTACGACCTGCTTTTAATATATTAAACTAATATAAAACATCCTCATCAGAGTAAATGTCTCCCTCATATTTGATCCACAGTAGTAACATGATCTTGTTAACAGGTGAGGGAGAACACCTTGTACAAATTTAGAATTAAAAAAAATCACATTTCCAAAAATGTCCATGCAAGACAATGTCTGTTATGCTAGTCAGCTGTATTTGTCAAAATTGTATTAGATGTACCAATGCAGCGCAAGTAGCGACCATGATCATCATTACCACAATCTAAAAGTACATTGATATACAAACACTTCTAGTGTACAGTAGTAGTGGTTAAAAATAACAGTGATGACATGGAATGCATTTTAATGAGGGCGGGCTCCTCAATGAGGGAGGGCTCTGTGCATTCCAGGATTTACAAACAATGTTTACATTTACCATCAAATCCTTCTTCTTTTATTTAAAACTTTGCTCTGACATGTAAGATTAGGGTGTCCCTTGATGCGAAACACTACCAATTGACACCCTCCGCTAAATTTGAGAGAACTGGTCTAATCCCAGGGGACTGGTTTCTGATCTATACTTGCATTTCTTAAAAGCATCTCAGAAGCCCCTGCCAATTGACCAACTATGGAAGAGAGCACAGGAGGTTGGTGGTACCTTAATTGGGGAGGACTGGCTCGTGGTAATGGCTGGAGCGGAATATGTGGAATGGTTTCAAATACATCAAAGACATGGTTTCCATGTGTTTGATGCCATTCCATTCGCTCTGTTACAGCCATTATTATGAGCTGTCCTCCCCTCAGCAGCCTCCAATGGAAGAGAGATGTCTCACCTTCAGTCACTAAAATTAACTGGCAATCTGAATGGTCTAATTATATTCTTTATTCAAGAAATCCCAATCATCAGAATATCTATTTTATTAGGAAGTATGTTCCTCAGCTGTGCATGTTTCCTTATGTGGAATAAACAATCATTGTCAACTTTCTCTGCACTCTTCTGAACAGGAATTCAGAAAGTACTTCAAAACTCAATATTGGCACTGAAACTGCAGTGCCTTGCAAAAGTATTCATACCCCTTGGATTTCTTCACATTTTCTTGTTACAAAGTGGGATTAAAATGTATTTAATTTATTTAGATCTTATTTAGGTGCTTCATAGCAAAGGGGGTGAATATATATGCATGCACCACTTTTCTGTAATTAATTTTTTTGCATTTTTTGAAACAAGTTATTTTTTCATTTCACTTCACCAATTTGGACTATTTTGGTATGTCCATTACATGAAATCCAAATAAAAATCCATTTAAATTACAGGTAGTAATGCAACAAAATAGGAAAAACTACAAGGGGGAGGAATACTTTTGCAAGGCACTGTAACCATATGAGGGGGGAGTGTGTTCAATTTATTTGACAGTACTTATCTACATGTGATATTTCCAGTATTATTATTTTTTTATTGTTTTCTTTGCAAAAATGTATAAAAACGTGTTTTTATCTTTGTCATTATGGGGTATTGTGTGTAGATTGAATTCACTATATATCGTTTTATTGTTTCTCCCTCTTAGTGGATATCTTAATGACATACAGACACAAACCCATGTCCCCATTGATCTGAACCTCTCTTACCCAACAGCTCTCACAAACACAGGTGGACATTGCTTATTTTTGTTGTTTTATTACTCTGCTAAAAATTTTATAAAAAATATTCCGGGTTAAAACTTTGTTTGCATTCATAAATAGAGATACTGTCATAGATAATCATTTTTCTATGTATAGAGTATTACGAACTCAATAAGCAGTAATGACTCAATGTTGCCACAATATATGGATTGTCAGTTATGATAATGCTTTTCCTTTAACATAAGACAATATATTTAACAAATATCATGGTAAACCTATTACACATGTAATAAAGAAAATGGTTGGAATGCCTTTTGGTTTCTGTCTTCTGGTTTGTTTTGGTCAAACCGAAGTCCCTCCTCCATGAGTCTACAACAATAAACAAGTGTTAAACGTTACTATCGTCTTCATCAGCATTTTGGGTGGATGGTTCTAGATTCTGGAGTTACAGGGAAAATCCACTCAACATCGATTTTTTGGTATTTGTTTCATTAGTTCATTGTTGAACAGTCCCACAATGTTTGACATGTCAGGTGTCAAGTTTTCAAGATATTGGACTTCCAAGAAGCAAAGTGTCACCTGCCACATCATCATGATGATGCAAAACATGTTGGGACTGTATCTACAGTGGACGAATGAAAAAAATACCAAATGTTGTTGAGTGGATTTTCCCTTTAACTTCATGATGAATTGGCCAATACGGATAAAGCTAAATTGAAATGTTTCTTACAGAAGAAATATGAAAAGCATATGCATAAGCATGGTAGCAATTGAAAAGGAACAGTTTGGAGATTATGTGAAAATTATTAGACCAAAATTGAGGACACAACAGTTCACCTGACACAAGACTGAATCCAAACATTACACTGGTGATTTTATGTGCATTTTACATTTACTATATTTTTCGCCTCATTTGTTATATTCAGTAACATGATAAGACTATTCCTGGAAAATGTGGGGTAGGTGCAACATAATACAAAAAAATGACAAGGGTTTGAATGAGAGGACTAACTGGTGTCTCCAAGTGGCCACACACCTCTCCAAAGTAATTTCAATGGACATTTAGGACTCAAAGAAGAGTCTTCAACTATAAGGTGCGTTTTTGAGCTCTCCTAGCTGTGTCATTGAGGAACTAGAGCAAGCACACTAGTAGTTGTTTGGTTTGGAACACAACCCTGCATTCCCCGCCATCACACAATTACTATTGTTGTTTACGCAATCCAAAAAAGAAAGCTTGTTCTATTGCCAGCATGACTAGCTAGGTTATAAAAGACGATCTTGAGGTGTTAGGCTTTTGTAGTTTATCTTGTCGCTGCTGGTGCTCATTGCTGTCAAACAAAGGAGTCCGCTCATACTGAACCTTTGATCATAAGTTTTATTCATATCACAAGATTTCAGCATGAGTTGCAGGTGTCATGCCCACCCGGAGAGCGACGCCCCAGATTGCAATGGTCGCTCTAACCTCTTCTTCCTCCAGCATATACTTATAAACAATGTAAAAATATGGGTTGCTCCCTCTGCTGTCCAATCACCTGTCTCCCCTGGGGCGTCACCCTACAAATGGCTACTTTTGAACTAAGATAAACATTCTTTCAGTTCCACTTAAAACCATTAACAAAGACATAATCCTAATACACTACACTTTCATAAGGCAATTTGGAGAAACAGATTGTAATTTTGGTCTGCATAGTAAGGAGCAATGAGTACATTCAGGTGCTTGTTCTGCTGCAAATGTTCTTCACAATAGACAAAAATAGACTCATTCTGTTCAGAACAACCCAGGGTAAAGACGCCATGTCTTCTTGTAACTTGACATCACACATAGTGATCAAAAACGTTGGCATTGTATATGACATGAGTTGTTGATATGGAAATGTGAAGTACACATTTGGACTCACAGGTGTTTGGCTTACTTGTACGACATCAAAGCGGTATTTCTTATAATCCTCAACGTCTCATCTTTCAAAATACATAGAGTCCTCTTAATTTACAGCATTTCCCTCACTCAAGCAAACAAAAGTTGCCCAATAAACGGGCGGGATGGGGGCAACTTCTTGTCGCGTGCAGTGTTGAACTTCAGAACAGCTGTCAGTCAAAACCCATATAGCGCTGCAAGGCGCAGAGCCTGAGCTCTGACGTCATTTATAGCATGTTACTGTACAGCCACTGACTTCCAATTTAAATGCTTATCAGTGCCCACATTTTCAACCTTAACACCTAAAAAAACGACGTATTCTCTGTTGGAAGGGTTTTGTTAACTCCCCATGTGCTTCATCTCATGACCGTCTCGGGCCGATCCCTTCACAACATTTTCTTACTGTTCTCTACACACTCCTGGAGAGAGGGAGAGAGAAGAGAGAGAGAGTGACTGTGTGTGTTCTATGTTGACATGATAGGGGGCAAGTATAATTTAGTGTAATAAGTGAATAAACGCTATTCACCATAAAGAAATTGATTAAAGTGGTAAACACAGGCTATGTTCCTTTATCCACAGTAGCATAACACTAAGAATGTTTGTGCTGATGTAATTGGAATGATAGTGTGGATAATGGAACAGAGACATATATAAGGCTACGTCCCAATTCTCCACCCTTCTTCTAAAGTGAACACAACATGAAGTTAACAATGGTTGAAACTCCTTCTAGCCAATTATTACACCAATCCATTCCTTTTTAATCCATGACTGGTGGAGAATCGGGATGCAGCCATAGTCTCCCACCCAGCCTCGCCTCCCTTCCCCTCGCCATTAGGGCCTAGTCCATGTAGAACTTTTGGCTGGGGCTGCGGTCATTGTGCTTGGTGTCCACGGCGAAGCAGACGAAGAGCATGTCCACCACGATCTCAAAGACAGACAGGAAGCAGTGGGCGACCAGCCAGGAGAACAGGCAGACGATGAGCAGCGGCAACACCCACACCGTGTAGTCCTGCTGGTAGTTGAGCGCCAGAATGCCGCGAACGCAGTGCACGAGATGATCAGTTCCTGGACACGCACGTATGAAGGAAAATATGGAGAGAAAGGAGGGTGGGAAAGGGAGAAAAGAGAAAAGGGACCCATCAGCTAGGCAAATGTTTGAAGATAGCCAGACCCCCTCTCTCCCATAGAAGAGAAGGGGTCTTGACACTTTAACATTGTGGCTGTGGCTACACGGCTTTAAATTGTTAGACCAGATAGACCAGCCGACGTACAGCGCGAGCTGAAGCGTTACAAATGGTTGAAACTCTAAGACCAGGAAATGTGAGACGTTAGTCCACATGTTTGAAATGGTGAGAAACTCTGAAACTCTCAATCTCTACACAAGAAGAAGAAACTCACTAGACCGTAGCATTACCAGTCTGCAGCTGGCATGTAAAGTAGTCTAGAACTTTGACTAAAGACACGAGGTGACAAGGACAATCCCATCTCAGACAACCGTTGGTACATCTGAAGTATCTGTCTAACAACCACTTCACTGCCAGAGAAGCTCTACAAAGGACATTGTGACCTCTGGTGGACAAACCAGAGCCTTATACCCATCGACACCTTCCCCATAGGAGTGATTGGTTTCAACAGAGAGACGACGGAGAAGACATTCTATACGTAAATGCATTGCATTTCTTACCCAAACGGCGGTGGTATGGGTGCTAAGTATTCTGATTACCGTGAGCGTAGTTTCCAAATGTATGTACCATAAGTTTGACTGTCTTTGTACCTCTCTCCCTCCTTCTATTGACCCCTCCCTTTTTGATAACCAAGTCATGCTGTTGTTCATCCGCTAGGGACTTTTCTCATGAATTAAGTATGTATGTATTCTGTGTTATTATTTAGTTAGCTAGTAAGTAAATATTTAAGACAATTTGTGTATTGCTGATACATAAGTAAGGTTAGGGTTCATGCAGGTTCAAGGATTATAAGACATTCAGAATGAGACTGATGAGGTAATGATTAATAAGTGACAGTTATTGGTACATAACATGCAATATATATATATATATATATATATATATATATATATATATATATATATATATATTCTAAGAGTTTAATTCGGGAGATGGTAACTCGTTAAACAACTCCTTCCGTGGTGCCCCAAATTCCTAATGAGTTAATTGTTACACGATCGCTATGTGGCCGCTACCTTTCCCAGGAAGAGGACAAAGTCCCCCACGGTGTTGATGGTGGCCATTCTCTACCAGGCATTCTCTACCAGGATGACGAAGGCGTCGCGTGCCGACATACAGAAACTGGTGCTATTGATCTCTGTGGCCGTGTACGCGTTCTGTGGTGAAAACAGACAAACAAGAGACAGAAGTATCATCAATAACAATGTGTGATTGCTGCCATCTTGGAATGAGTCTCCCTTGTAAAATAGATTGTTGTCAATGATATAACATGTGTAATAGTAAGAATAATCAACATCTCAGATGACAATCAATCTGATTCTGATAGAACACTTACTTGATTCAGGTATCCACAAGCAGCAGATGCAGGCTTTCAGCATACAGCGATCACAGGCATTTTCCTACAAACAGAAAACATTCACCTTTAGTTCTCCACCCATTGTCTGGTTTGACTAGACAAACTGGTGGTGAATATGTTTAAAGGCATAATCTGGGATATTTTTGGCTGCTAATTGTCAAATCTTGCCTGGCTACCCAGACTCATTGCTCTGGCCAAACGCCACGCCCACGAATGTTTGTTTCTTATCGATAGAGCAGCGAAAGAGTTCCGTGTGAGTCGTCAGGCAAGGCCAAATCTACCTAGACTGAGTTATTTGTTCATCCCCATGTGGAATTTGAATTCTGTAGTTTTTTATGTTTTTGGAAAACCTTCCAAACATCTACAATAATTCATTGTTTAACATTTCTGATTCACACTTTTTCTACCTTGATCAGTAACAAAATTAGAACACTTTTAAAAAATGTGCCTTGTTTTTGAAATGGTAAAACAATGTATCAAGAATGAGAGATCAGCCATGTGAAGGTTTAATTCTGCTCCAGAGCACAGAGCAGCACTGTGAAACTTAAATTGCTAGACATGCTATATGTTGCACACAGGAGTAAACTCTCTCAAACTCTTCAGAAATCTCTATTAAACAGCTACACAGTCGTCTGTTTTTGTTGTTGTTGTTTTTTTACTAAACTACAGTATATAATATATATATATATATATATATATATATATATATATACTAGAGAAAAACCTGAGAAAGTACCCACACTTTCACACACAGACACAGGTGAGTAGAGATTTACAAGGGCAGCTGAAGATACATTCTACTGTGTGAATTATTTTTTTATCCTGTTTTCTTTCTTGACTACAGTACCGATTTTTTACTTTATTTTGTACATTGACTAATTAAACTGTATGTTGTATAGTTAAACATCTTGAATCAAGATTGGCTATCCTCCTCTCCCTGAGAGAGAAGCCCCAGAAAGTGGGGGTGTTTGAGGACTATGAGGAGGGTCAGGTCTCCTTTAAAAAAAATATATATACATATATAAATCGTGTGTCTTGCCCATTCACTCTCTGAATGGCACACATACACAATCCATGTCTCAACGGTCTCATGGCTTAAAAATCCTTCTTTAACCTGTCTCCTCCCCTTCATCCACACTGATTGAAGTGGATTTAATAAATTATATCAATAAGAGATCATAGCTTTTCTCCTACCCATAATGCTGACATTCTTTGACAGAAATAAAACTATCCCTAAAAGGGAAGCTGAACCAAATAAAACGACTTCTCTGGTTGAAAGCTGGTTTTGTGGCATTGATTTTAGTCAAAACCAATTATTATTATTTCAAAATTGACTACAAAATGTAAATAGGATAATTTGTCATAATGTCAGTATCTTTCAAAACAGAGATATGCGAGATTCTGTTAAATGTATGACTTTCCTTGGTTATTTAAGGGTTGGGTTTTGATTTCAATCATGCCCAGTCATGCCCACTTGGCCTCTAAGACGGGGTGGTAACAACTCAGACTTGTTTACATGCATATCAGACATCGTCACCAACGTAATGTTGAAAGAATGAGACTTCTTCATTATAAATGGCTTAGGTTTTTCCACCTCAAACATCCTCACAAGCTACTCTAGAAAGGAGGAAATGCCTAATGCAATTTTGGATTCTTGAACATTCATGTTCACGATGTCATGCTGCGTCACGCGGTTACTAAGCCAATAGTCACTTCATTAAACTCAAATGAACTTAAATGAAAACCTAATACAAGTTATGTTGCTTTAATTATTAACATAATTTAGGTCTAATGCTGACCTTTGACAGAAAATGATACTATTTTTCATATACTCTATCAAAGTGAATCTAATATATGGCACGTCCTTAGCCTTTGATCTGGTTGTGGATGCAGGTGAGGATGGCCACAGTGCCCAGGTGGAAGCTGTCACGTCTCCTCCCGTTGCTCCCCTCCGGCATTCTGATTCACCGGTCTACTGAGCCACCGGTCTGAGCGCACCACCTCGGCAACACAATAATGGAAACCCAACGCACCCTAAGCACCTGCACCTCACCATCTCATCACCACCACTATATAGCCCTGGACTATTCAGTCATTGTTGTGTGTAATTGTTAGCATTGTGTCGTTTACTCGCGCCTTGTTATTATCTTTCTCATTGTTAAGTAAACCTTTACCTTGTTGATTCCTGCGTCTGCGTCCTGCCTCTTCGTATCCTCAGTACTCGTCACAGAATTACACACCTCTCACGAAAATGGATGCAGCAGGTAATCCTCCTGGAGTTTTCCAGCCTCGACCATCACCAGTAGCAGCTTGCCCAGTTGAACGCTGCCATGCAGGAAGTGCTCCAAGCTCTGCATAATCTGCCCAGCGCTCCGGTTACTCCTCAGGGAGCGGCGAGTGCACCCAGTCCACCTGTTCCCGTGCTATCACCAACTACAGTGGGGAGAACAAGTATTTGATACACTGCCGATTTTGCAGGTTTTCCTACTTACAAAGAATGTAGAGGGCTGTAATTTTTATCATAGGTACACTTCAACTGTGAGAGACGGAATCTAAAACAAAAATCCAGAAAATCACATTGTATGATTTTTAAGTAATTAATTTGCTTTTATTGCATGACATAAGTATTTGATACATCAGAAAAGCAGAACTTAATATTTATTACAGAAACCTTTGTTTGCAATTACAGAGATCACACGTTTCCTGTAGGTCTTGACCAGGTTTGCACACACTGCAGCAGGGATTTTGGCCCACTCCTCCATACCGACCTTCTCCAGATCCTTCAGGTTTCGGGGCTGTCACTGGGCAATACGGACTTTCAGCTCCCTCAAAAGATTTTCTATTGGGTTCAGGTCTGGAGACTGGCTAGGCCACTCCAGGACCTTGAGATGCTTCTTACGGAGCCACTCCTTAGTTGCCCTGGCTGTGTGTTTCGGTCGTTGTCATGCTGGAAGACCCAGCCACGCCCCATCTTCAATGCTCTTACTGAGGGAAGGAGGTTGTTGGCCAAGATCTCGCGATACATGGCCCCTTCCATCCTCCCCTCAATACGGTGCAGTCGTCCTGTCCCCTTTGCAGAAAAGCATCCCCAAAGAATGATTTTTCCACCTCCATGCTTCACGGTTGGGATGGTGTTCTTGGGGTTGTACTCGTCCTTCTTCTTCCTCCAAACACGGCGAGTGGAGTTTAGACCAAAAAGCTCTATTTTTGTCTCATCAGACCACATGACCTTTTCCCATTCCTCCTCTGGATCATCCGGATGGTCATTGGCAAACTTCAGACGGGCCTGGACATGCACTGGCTTGAGCAGGGGGACCTTGCGTGCGCTGCAGGATTTTAATCCATGACGGCGTAGTGTGTTACGAATGGTTTTCTTTGAGACTGTGGTCCCAGCTCTCTTCAGGTCATTGACCAGGTCCTGCCGTGTAGTTCTGGGCTGATCCTCACCTTCCTCATGATCATTGATGCCCCACGAGGTGAGATCTTGCATGGAGCCCAAGACCGAGAGTAATTGACCGTCATCTTGAACTTCTTCCATTTTCTAATAATTGCGCTAACAGTTGTTGCCTTCTCACCAAGCTGCTTGCCTATTGTCCTGTAGCCCATCCCAACCTTGTGCAGGTCTACAATTTTAACCCTGATGTCCTTACACAGCGTTCTGGTCTTGGCCATTGTGGAGAGGTTGGAGTCTGTTTGATTGAGTGTGTGGACAGGTGTCTTTTATACAGGTAACGAGTTCAAACAGGTGCAGTTAATACAGGTAATGAGTGGAGAACAGGAGGGCTTCTTAAAGAAAAACTAACAGGTCTGTGAGAGCCGGAATTCTTACTGGTTGGTAGGTGATCAAATACTTATGCCATGCAATAAAATGCAAATTAATTACTTAAAAACATACAATGTGATTTTCTGGATTTTTGTTTTAGATTCCACCTATCACAGTTAAAGTGTACCTATGATAAAAATTACAGACCTCTACATGCTTTGTAAGTAGGAAAACCTGCAAAATCGGCAGTGTATCAAATACTAGCACTGTATGTGCTATGACGGTAAAACTACTAAATGTAGCGGCTTCCTGCTACATGTTTCACTTTATCTGGCACGTCAGCCTGGGGCATATCGATCTGACCAAGCCAGGATAGCGCTAGTGATTTCGCTACTTAAAGGAAGGGTGCTGGATTGGGCCATGTCAGTCTGGGAAGGAGGTGAGGCCGCGGCACTTCCCTACTGCACCTACCTCGCTCGGTTCAGGGCGACGTTTGATTATCCAAGGCAGGGAACGGACGAGGGTGAGGGTCTCCTCCAGCTACAACAGGGAGAGGGGCCCGCGTCCGAGTACGCTCTGAGCTTTTGCACAGTGGCGGCGTCTTTCGGCTGGAATGAGCGTGCTTTGCGCACGGCCTTCAGGAGAGGCTTACGGGAGAACATCAAGACGGAACTCGCATGTCGGGACGACGAGATGGACCTTGATACCCTCATCGCAACGTCCATCCGTCTTGACGACATGTTGAGAGACAGACGGCGTTCCCAACACCTCCCGGACCTCGACGCTCACCCCATTTGAGCTATGGAAGCCGCCCCTGCATCTGAGAGCTCACCAATGGAGGTGGACAGCATGCCCTACACCACCAAGGAACACAGATCTCCTGGCGATTTCCAATCTAGGCGGTATGACTCCCGTCGCCGCTCCGTGAGTGTTACGTCATCTCCTATCACAAAACCATTGTTTTTAGTTCCCATAACGGTGACTGGTTATTCCTTCTCTTCCATTTCCAATTCAATGATACATTTCGGTTCAGTGGGGAACCTTATAGATAGGGAGCTGGTCTCTGAATGGGGGTTGCCCACCGTGCCACTGCCTTCTCCACTACACGTCTCCTCGCTGGACAATAAGCCACTTGGATCAGGCACCATTATGCACATCACTCTCCCCATCACCATCACCATTCCCACACTACCAGAGCACCCCACGAGGAGCTGTCATTCCACATCGTCAATTCACTCTTCACCGGATCGTCTTGGGATTGCCCTGGCTCAGACTACACAACCCCACCATTAATTGGATCACCAAGAGGATCACAGCCTGGTCCACCTCATGCGGGAAGACCTGCCTGCCAGTGGTTTGTTGTTCCACGTCAGCGGAGAGTCCGGATTCCGCCCTCCAGCCCAGCATTCCACGTGAGTATGCAGATCTCTCCGAAGTCTTCTCTTCATCAAAGGCTATGTGTTTCCCTCCTCACAGGCCCTGGGACTGCACCATTGACCTGATGGAGGGACAACACCCCCCGAAGAGTCGCATTTACTCCCTTTCCAGGGCGGAGACTGAGGCCATGGAGAAGAATGTGGCGGAGACCCTGAAACAGGGGTTCATCAGAAGCTCTACCTATCCTGCCTCCGCCAGCTTCTTCTTCATGGCCAAAAAAGACGGAGGATTGAGGCCGTGCATTGACTACGGGGGCTGAATGCAGTCACCACCAAGTACCGGTACCCCCTCCCTCTGGTTCCGTTGGCCATCGAGCAGCTACGAGGGGCCCGGTACTTTACCAAGTTGGACCTGAGGAGTGCAAACAACCTGATCCGAATTCGTCCTTTGTCAATGACGTGTTCCGAGACATGCTGAGTCGACAGGTGGTTGTGTACATCGACAATATCCTGATCTACTCGGCTACGTTCGAGGAGCACGTCAGGGACATCAGAGCTGTCCTACTCCGCCTCCAGGAACACAGCCTGTTGGTGAAGGGGGAGAAATGTGAATTCCACCAACAGGCCATCTCCTTCCTGGGATACAGGATCAGTCCTCAGGGGGTGTTCATGGAAAGAGAGAATACGGACGCCATCAGGCCATGGCCAGTCCCCACCACCAAGGGCCTACAGAGCTTCCTGGACTTCGCCAATTTCTACCGGCGTTTCATCAGTTCCTTCAGCTCCATAGCCGCCTCGCTCACCTCTCTCCTTAAGGGTGGGCCTCAGAAGCTGGCCTGGAACCCTGATGCTGACGCTGCCTTCAAGAGGCTGAAGGAGAGGTTCACCACTGCGCCCATCCTAAAACACCCAGATCCATCTTGACCTTTCATCCTGGAGGTGGACGCATCTGAGGAGGGCGTGGGTGCGGTTCTCTCCCAGCGGCAAGGTAAGCCAGAGAAAATGTATCCCTGTGCCTTTTTCTCTTAAAAGCTTACCCCGCAGAGAGGAACTATGGAGTTGGAGACAGGGAGCTGTTGGCAGAGGTCCATGCTCTGGACGAATGGAGACACTGGAAGTAAGGCAGTCCATCCATTCCGGATTCTTATTGACCATCAGAATTTGGAGCACTTACGGGCAGCGAAACGGTTGAACTCTCGTCAAGCCAGGTGGGCCCAATTTCTTAATTCTGTCCTACCGCCCAGGCTCCCAGAATGTGAAATCCGACACACTCTCCAGGATGCACCATACCAGAGAAAGGAAGGATCTGAGGGGTCCTTTCCTACCCCCATCTCTCATCATTGCACCTGTCGTTTGGGATGTGGAAGAAGACATCCGCCTGGCGGCTCAGGAGGACCCAGCGCCTGCCAACGCCCCTCTGGGGCGCGTGTATGTACCCACCAGTGTCCGTGACCGCCTGGTGATCTGGGCGCACACCACCTTTACGGCAGGGCACTCCGCTATTACGCGCACCCTGAATTCTATATCACAAAAATACTGGTGGCCCACCTTGTTTAGTGATGTCTCTCGCTATGTCAACTCCTGTTCCATATGTCCCCAAATGAAGACACCTCGGAACGCCCCGGCAGGCAAACCAGTTCCTCTACCAGTGCCTCAGCGACCTTGATCACACCTGTCCATAGACTTTGTCACCGACCTCCCACGTTCTGACGGCTTCATCACAGTCATGGTGGTCGTAGATCGATTCTCAGAATTATGCCGTTTTTTTGCCACTAACTGGTCTTCCTTCTGCTCTCCAGGTCGCTGAGGTCCTGTTCCAACAGGTCTTCCGGCACTATGGACTTCCGGAGGACATCGTCTCGGACCGTGGCCCCCAATTCACCTCCCCGAGTGTGGAACGCTTTCCTGGAGAAGATCGGGGCCATGGCCAGCCTCACTTCCGGGTATAGGCCTCAGTCAAATGGGCAGGTGGAGCGCATGAACCTGGAGCTGGGGAAGTTTCTTTGTTGCCTTTGTCAGGACCGGCAGGGTGAGTGGAAGAGGTTTCTTCCCTGGGCAGATTATGCCCAGAACTCCGTCGTTCACTCCTCCATGGGGCTCACTCTCTTCCAATGCTTCCTGGTGTACCAACCGGCCCTGGTCCCTTGGACACACAGCCAGACCGATGCTTCCGCTGTCGACGAGTGGTTCCGCAGGGCCGGACAGGTCTGGGACGCCGCCCATGTCCGTCTCCAGGGGGCCAATTCGTCGGCAGAAGGACCAAGCTGACCGCCACCGCAGTGAGGCTCCCGTATTCCAGCCTTGTAATCGTGTCTGATCGTGTCCACTCAAAACCTCCCTCTCCACCTGCCCTGCAAGAAACTGAGCCCCAGTTTGTGGGGCCGTTTAAAGTCCTCCGGCGGATTAATGAGGTGCCGTACCGGCTGCTCCTTCCCCCGCACTACCGTGTCTCACCTACTTTTCATGTGTCTCTCCTCAGGCCGGTGGTTGCTGGTCCTCTGGCGGATGCCGTCCCCCGGGATAAGCCCCCTCCGCCCCTGAACATTGATGGAAGTCCGGCATATGCTGTGAGGGACCTGCTGGACTCCAGGTTCCGTGGGGGGACGGCTCTGTTACCTGGTGGACTGGGAGGTGTATGGCCCTGAGGAGAAGAGCTAGGTTCCAGCTGGGGACGTTCTGGACCCCAACCTAATTCAGGACTTCCACCGTCGCTGCCCTGACCGGCCCGCTCCTCGTCCTCGGGGTCGTCTTCATGGCTGGTGAAGTCCTGCCGCGAGAACCGCACTGTCACGTCTCCTCCCGTTGCTCCCCTCCGGCGACCTGATTTGCCGGTCTACTGAGCCACCAGTCTGAGCGCACCACCTCGGCAACACAGGAATGGAAACCCAACGCACCCTAATCACCTCCGGCGCACTTGCAACTCATCATCTCATCACCTCCACTATATAGCCCTGGACTGTTCAGTCATAGTTGTGTGTAATTGTTAGCGGCGTGTCGTTTACTCGCTCCTTGTTATTCTCTTTCTTATTGTTAAGTAAACCTTTACCTTGTTGATTCCTGCGTCTGCGTCTTGCCTCTTCGTATCCTCAGTACTCGTCACAGAAGCGGGCCAGTCGCAGCATAAAGGACATGATGGAGGTCAGGGTCAGCTGGGATTTATTCCTGGAGTTAGGAAATAGTCAAACTGATACAGGACAGACCTGGATTCAAATAGTATTTGTTTTCTTTCCGATACTTTGAGCGTTTGACTGGAGTGCCAGACATAGACATTTAATAATCATATTTCTATTGTGCCAGATTGGTGGGGTTTGTACTTCTGGGACTATTATATTGGTTATATTGCACCTGGGAAGCTCAATCAAGTGCAGCTAACATATTTGACAGAAGAAGAAATATACTTTGAACCCTGGTCTGATACAGGGCAATTTCCAAATCACCACATCACCATCACAAATATTTAATTTCGTTCAATATATTGTTTTATTGTTGGGTATATATACATGATTGTTTTTATATTTGGGTATATTGTTTTATTGTTTGTCTCTCTTAGTGGATATCTTAATGACATACAGACACAAACCCATGTCCAAGATTGAACTGATCCTCTCTTGCCCCACAGCTCTCACAAAGACAAGTGGACATTGACTGTTTTCATTTTCTTTTATTAATCTGCATTAAATGTTTATAACAATTCTGTGTTATAACAAAAACTCATTCATTAATAAAGATGCAGTCATAGGGAATCCCTTTTTCTGTGGATTGAGTATGATAAACTCAATAAGCAGTAATGACTCAACGTTGCCACAATTTAGATATTGTCAGTTATGATCATGCATTGCCTCTGACATAAGACAACTTCAGTACTTGTCTTACAGAAAGTAATATAAAACGTTCTTATCAGAGTAAATGGCTATTTGATGTTTGAGCCACCGTAGTAACATGATCCTGTTAACAGGCGAGGGAGAACACCTTGCACAAATTTAGAATAAAAATAATCACAAACTTTTCAAAAATATCCATGCAAGAAGACTTTAAACAAGCTCTAGACTGAGATGGAGTTTTTTCAGACAGAAAAGTGCCTGTTAATCATCTGTTATGCTAGTCAGTTGTATTTGTCAATGAGCAATGCATCACAAGTAGCAACCACCACCATAAATCCCACAATGCAAAAATACATTGATATGCAAAAACGTGTAGTGTACGGTAATAGTGGTTAACAAATAACAGTGATGGCATGGAACACATTTGAATAATCTCTCACAATACTTTCTCCCACAAGAGGCAAAACAAAACAAAAACTCTACAACCTGTAAAATAGAACCAAACTACACTAACAGTATTTTTGACTGATGTACTTTTGTTATATACAAAATATGTTTCAAAAAGGCATTGCGCTTTAAAGAAAACATAAAGCTTTCTTGTAAAGTGTGCCATAAATGACGAGCAGATCCCTTCCCGCCATTTTCTTACTGTTCTCCACAAACTCCTAAAGAGAGAGAGAGAGGAAGAAGAGAGAGAGTGAATGTGTGTGTTGGGTGTTGAGACAATAGGGGCAAGTATCGTAAACGCTAACAAGGCGAGTTTGGTGTAATATGTGCATAAACACAATTTACCATATAGAAATGGATTAAAGTGGTAATGTTACGGATACAGGTATCCTGTGTTTTTGTGTGTTTCTCTCCTTCTGCCCTAATCACAGGTGTCCTGTATGTTCCTGATTGGTGGTCGTTGAGGTGTCTGCTGATTGGACCAATCAGGGAACATTCCTGTGCATTGCACCACCTGTTACTCGTTTGTTCAATCACACATCCCATTATATAAAACCAGTGACTTGTGTTTGTTGAGTGAGAGAGACTTTTTGCCATATGTGAGTATGGACACGGTGGTGTCCTGTGTGTTGTGTACGCACTAAATTGCTGATTACCCTGTTTAGTAGCTTTGTGTGTTTTTGGGAAAAGGGGAGTTTAAGCTAGTTGCCCTTGGGCGTACATTACCCGTAGGAAGAAATCTGTCTATAAACACCAGTTAGACCTGAGCGGACCACCCACTGTATTTTTGTATGGTAGCAGTAGCCTAGCGGTTCTTTAGGCAGGCTAGATCAGTTTAGGGGGTTTTACACTATTGTTTCATTTCTTGGGTCCTGCTCAGCCCTTTTTCCCAAACCTTTACCGTGTGTTTAGTAATAAACCATTTAAGTTTGACGGTAGCTCATGGTTGTTGTGTCATTTTTGGTTCTCGCTGTTCCAGGTCACACTTATAATTTGCATAATTTATGTTACGGGTCTCATGTCCATCCACCCTAGACGTTTAGAGCCACGGGGTTCGTAACATAAAGTGGGGGGCTCGTCCGGGATCTATCCCATGCTACTCGTGCAAATTAGTAAGTGTCTGGTTCAGTGTTGAGCTTAGCAGCTGTAACTACCTGTTTTTTTGTGTGTGTTCAGTAGTCGACGGCTCGTGTAGTTAGTAGGATGGCTACTTTTGATTTGGAAGCATTTTTGGAAAACCCTACGTGGGAGATTTTTGAGAATTGTCGTAGAGTGGATCTACAGGCTTTGGCTGACCACTTTTCTGTACCCATACCGAGGGGTATAGTGAAAGCAGAAGTTAGGGAAGTAGTGCTAGCGATATTGTTAAACGAGCGAGTGCTTGAGTTACCGCCGCCTGAGTCTGCTGCTCCTGTAGGGGATGTGGTTGATGTTTCTGTAAGCCCATCAGTGTCTGAGGACGAGGCTAAGGCTCCAGCCACATTGCCCCGTTATGATCCACTCTCCCCACTGACTGACAGTGATGCCAGGATCGATGTCCGCTCGACGCGGCTCCAAATGGAGGCGGAAGAGCGGGCACAAATCAGGCAAGACAAGCTGGAGATGCGTAAAATGGAGCTAGAGGCAGAACAGGAGACGCGTAAGGCAGAACAGGAGACGCGTAAGATAGAACAGGAGACGCGTAAGATGGAACTGGAGACGCGTAGGCTTGATCAAGAACTGGAGACGCGTAGGCTTGATCAAGAACTGGAGACGCGTAGGCTTGATCAAGAACTGGCGATGCGTAAAATGGAACTAGAGGCAGAAACAGCGAGGTTAGTCTCTGCTAATACTATGCCTGCTAGTGAGCCATCCTCACCAGCTGTGTCATCTGCTACGTTTGATATTAGTAGGCAGATCACCTTGGTACCTGTGTTCAGGGAGTCAGAGGTTGATTCCTATTTCAGTGTTTTTGAACGTATAGCGGTAGCATTGAAATGGCCCGACGAGGTATGGTGCCTATTACTTCAGTGTAAGCTAACAGGTAAAGCCCAAGAGGTTCTGGCAGCGCTACCTCTTGAAGACAGTTTGAATTATGAGATGGTCAAAGCTACTGTTCTTCGTGCCTATGAGCTTGTTCCTGAGGCATATCGACAGAGATTTAGGTCTCATAAAAAGTCTCCTACTCAGACTTATGTGGAGTTTGCTAGAGACAAAGGAAATCTGTTTGACAAATGGCACAGTGCTAGTAAGGTAACTGATTTTAACTCTCTACGGGAGTTAATCTTGTTAGAAGAGTTTAAAAATTGTTTACCGGAACGCATTGTAGTTTATCTGAACGAACAGAAAGTATCCTCACTGTCGGAAGCGTCTGTATTGGCAGACGAGTTTGTGTTGACGCATAAGAGCGTGTTTTCGGCTCGTACGGAGAGCAGGGCTGCGGAGTTGCTAACTTCTAGTCCTAGTCGACCAGCAGTACATCCAGCACGCCCAAAAGATGTGCGTCACTGTTTCTATTGTCATAAGGTGGGGCATATAGTTAATGATTGCTTTCTGCTAAAACGCAAACAGGGGATGCCTCAGCACGCCAGGCCGCCAACGGGTGTTGGGCTGATTCGTGCGGTTGTAAGGCCGGAATCAAGACAGAAGCCTCATAGTGAATGTGGTTTGAAAGTCCCTGTCCCAGATCACAGTTATGAACCGTTCATTTTTGAGGGGTTTGTTTCTATATCAGATGATGAAGCGTCTCAGCGTCCAGTTAGAATCCTCAGAGATACTGGTGCGGCGCAGTCGTTCATACTAGCTGATGTGTTACCCTTGTCTAATAATACATATTGTGGTTCCAGTGTGTTAGTACAAGGAATTGAAATGGGTTTCGTCCCAGTGCCATTGCACTTTGTGAACGTACACTCTGAGTTAGTCAGTGGATTGTTCAGAGTTGGCGTACGTCCGATGTTGCCAGTAAAAGGGGTGACCTTTATAATGGGCAACGATATTGCCGGAGGAAAGGTAATACCCATATTGGAGGTATTGGATAAAAGTGACCAGTCTCTCTCCGAGGAGCTGGCACAGGGTTATCCAGATGTGTTCCCCGCTTGTGCTGTCACACGTGCTCAAGCACGACAAGTGGGTGAAGTGGTAGATTTGTCAGACACGATTCTATTCAGAGAGTGTGACCCAGAGGATAGTTCGGGTGCTACCTCTGGTAAGATGGTGCAGTCTGACCAACAGCCCAGAGAAAGGAAGAAGGATGTGGAACTGGTTGCTGAGGCAATACAGTTACCAGTTACTCGTGAGCAGCTGATCGCTAACCAACAGGTTGACATTAGCTTGCCTAAATGTTTTTCTAGTGTTGTCTCAGAGGACGAGCTAAAGAAGAAAAACATGGCATACTTCATTGATGGTAATCTCCTCATGCGTAAATGGACCTCCCATGTTGACGCTGGCGGAGATTGGAATGCTGTTTACCAAATAGTGATTCCTACAGCCTTTCGACAAAATGTTTTATCCCTCGCTCATGATCACCAGTGGTCCGGACATCTGGGAGTCACCAAGACTTATGATCGAGTTTTGCGACATTTCTTTTGGCCTGGCTTAAAACAAGATGTGGCTCAGTTCTGTCGGACTTGCCACACCTGTCAAGTAGTTGGGAAACCGAACCAGGTTATTTCCCCCGCGCCTCTTTGTCCCATACCGGCCATAGGTGAACCATTCGAACATGTGATGGTTGATTGTGTTGGACCATTACCGAAAACAAAATCTGGTAACCAGTTTATGTTGACAATTATGTGTGTGGCCGCCAGGTACCCAGAGGCCATTCCTCTGCGAAAAGGAGTTGTGTGTGAAAGATAATGTGTTGGCAGATGCTTTGTCTCGTGTGTAATGATCTAGGTTTTTTTTTGTTATCCCGGTAGGAGGATTATTGAATTTTGGGTGTTGTGATGGTACGTGTGTCGCAAACCATTTTGGTTTGCTCTTTTAAGGGTGGGAGTGTTACGGATACAGGTATCCTGTGTTTTTGTGTGTTTCTCTCCTTCTGCCCTAATCACAGGTGTCCTGTATGTTCCTGATTGGTGGTCGTTGAGGTGTCTGCTGATTGGACCAATCAGGGAACATTCCTGTGCATTGCACCACCTGTTACTCGTTTGTTCAATCACACATCCCATTATATAAAACCAGTGACTTGTGTTTGTTGAGTGAGAGAGACTTTTTGCCATATGTGAGTATGGACACGGTGGTGTCCTGTGTGTTGTGTACGCACTAAATTGCTGATTACCCTGTTTAGTAGCTTTGTGTGTTTTTGGGAAAAGGGGAGTTTAAGCTAGTTGCCCTTGGGCGTACATTACCCGTAGGAAGAAATCTGTCTATAAACACCAGTTAGACCTGAGCGGACCACCCACTGTATTTTTGTATGGTAGCAGTAGCCTAGCGGTTCTTTAGGCAGGCTAGATCAGTTTAGGGGGTTTTACACTATTGTTTCATTTCTTGGGTCCTGCTCAGCCCTTTTTCCCAAACCTTTACCGTGTGTTTAGTAATAAACCATTTAAGTTTGACGGTAGCTCATGGTTGTTGTGTCATTTTTGGTTCTCGCTGTTCCAGGTCACACTTATAATTTGCATAATTTATGTTACGGGTCTCATGTCCATCCACCCTAGACGTTTAGAGCCACGGGGTTCGTAACAGGTAACCTGTAAAACCATTCAGGTATGTTAAACACTTCTTCAGGAACCACAAGCAGCAGATGCAGGCTTTCAGCATACAGCAAACACAGGCATTTTCCCACAAACAGAAAATACATTCAGCTTTAGTTCTCCACCCATTGTCTGGCTTGACTTGATAAACTGGGAGTTGATATAAGTGAAAGTGTGTACGTTTAAAATAACAATCTGGGATATTTCCTGCTCCTTATGTAGCCCTTTCCTGCAGTCAAATGGCCTAGTGGCCTCATGGGTGGAATGTTCACAATATGTTTAATAATTTCATAAATAATCTTTTTTTTTTATTATTACAGCCAGAAATCCGGTGTTGCTTTGTCAAACAGTTTTGTTTTATTTCAGTCTTCTGTGATATATATAAAGTGTAATATTGGGATGCAAACTTGATTACATTTCAACTCTATATCAGACATGGTACAGGTGTCTTCTTTTTGTTAAGCCCTTAACCATTTGTGTGAGGTGTATACTTTGTTTCAAAGTTGATTTGTTTAAGACTAACAATAAACACTCTTTGTGACCCTGATTTAGCCCACTGCAGTAAAAGGTTAATTAAGGATCAAATCCACATAGACTGACAGTATTTGTTCATCCCCTGCGAATTCTATTGTAGTTGATGTCTTTAGAAAACCTTCATTACATCTGCAGTAATTCCTTGTTTAACATTTCTGATTCACACTTTTGTATCAAGAATGTATCAATAATTACATTACATTTACGTCATTTAGCAGACGCTCTTATCCAGAGCAACTTACAGTTAGTGAGTGCATACATCTTTTTTTTTTTCATACTGTTCCTCCGTGGGAATCGGACCCACAACCCTGGCGTTGTAAGCGCCATGCTCTACCAACTGAGCTACACGGGACTCGTCACCACACGCCTACAAAACCCCCCAATAAAATTCCTAGAAACTGGCCATGAGTAGATATGATGGTGAAAGCTACATATACGTACACATACCATACTGTTAGTTAGCTGTCTGTGAGTGCTGTTAATGTAGAGACTAATGACTACTTGGAAGCTCCATTTGAGGAGATTTGTGCGTATGCTGTCCTTTGTAAATGAGTTGTAACATGGAATGTTCCATTCAAGGATGCAAAGTTGTTCTTTACAACGTGTTTTGATTGGATGCGTAGCAACGACAAGGGGCCTTTCTGAAATGCTGACTCACGTTACTATGAAACAAAGAATGAAAAGAGATCAGACATGTGAAGGGTTAATTATGTTCCAGAGCACAGAGCAGCACTGGGTGGGGAGGAGCATGTCAACGTCACGTTACTTAAGTGAAACTGAAGTGTTTATTTTTAGACGTACTGTATGTTGCGCACACCAGTAAACTGTCTCAAACTCTTCTGAAAAATCTGTTACGACAGCTACGCAGTCTCTGTTTTTAAAAAGAATACTACAGTATATAGTACCAAAAAATCTGAGAAAGCACCCACACTCTTTCACACACATATACAGGTGAGTAGAGATTAACAAGGGCAGGTGAAGATAAATTCTACTGTGTGAATTCTTGCATTCTCCTGTTTTCTTTATCAACTACAGTACCTACTGTATGTTTAACTTTATTTTGTACATTGACTAATTTATACTGTATGCTGTATGGTTAATCAACTTGAATCAAGATGTGTTAGTGTCTCTAAATGCTGTGTTGACAATGGAACTGAAACTATCGGGAGCTGACTCATTCTATGAAATCATTTATAGTTCCACCTTCTCTCTCTAGATATGGCATCCTCCAGCAGTCTCCAGTCTGAAGAGCGGTTCCTGTGCTCTATATGTCTGGACATTTTCACTGAGCCAGTCACCACTTCATGTGGACACAACTTCTGCATGGCCTGTATCACAAAGTACTGGAATAGCAAGGACCTGTGTCAATGTCCACTGTGTCGGGAGACATTCTCCAGACGACCTAAGCTTCGTGTCAACACAACGTTCAGAGAGGTTGTCGAGAATTTTAAAAGATGAGAGAAAGAGGTAGAAATGGGTCCCCTCCTAAACCTAAAATAGTGCCCTGTGACGTCTGTACTGGGACGAAGCGCAAGGCCATGAAGTCCTGCCTAGTGTGTCAGACCTCGTTCTGTGAGACTCACCTGGAGCCTCATCAGATAGCCTCACCCTTAAAGAGACACAAACTGATCGACCCTGTGGTGAACCTAGAAGACAGGATGTGTAAGAAGCATGACAGACTCCTGGAGATGTTCTGTAGGACTGACCAGACATGTGTGTGTCAGTTCTGCACTGAGGCAGACCACAAGACTCATGACACTGTCCCTATAGAGGAAGAGTGTGGAGAGAGGAAGGCTCAACTGGGGAAAACTGAGGCAGAAGTACAGCAGATTATCCAGGAGCGACTGAAGAAGGTTAAAATGATCAAACTCTCAGTAGATCTCAGCAAGAGAGGCGCAGAGACCGAGATAGCAGAGAGCGTGCAAGTCTTCACTTCTCTGGTGCGCTCCATTAAGAAAAGCCAGGGTGAGCTTGTTAAGGTAATTGAGGAGAAGCAGAAAGCAGTAGAGAGGCAGGCTGAAGGGCTCATTAAAGAATTGGAGCAGGAAATCACTGATCTAAAGAGGAGAAGCACTGAGCTGAAGCAGCTCTCCCACAGTGAGGACCACCTCCAACTTCTCCAGAGCTTCCTATCCCTAGTGTGCAACCCTCCACCCACCAAGAACTGGTCTGAGATCAGTGTTCACAGTGATCTGTGTGTGGGGACTGTGAGGAGAGCTGTGTCTCAGCTGGAGGAGACACTGAATAAAGAGATGGAGAAGCTGCCTGAAGTCAAACTGAAGAGGATTCAGCAGTATGCAGGGGATGTGACTCTGGACCCTGATACAGCAAACCCCTGGATCATCCTGTCAGAGGATGGAAAACAAGTAAGATGTGGAAACACACTACAGAATCTTCCTCACAATCCAAAAAGGTTTGATTGTCATCGGTTTGTCCTAGGAAAGGATGGCCTCTCCTCAGGAAGGTTTTACTATGAGGTGACAGTTAAGGGTAAGACTAGATGGAATTTAGGAGTGGCCAGAGAGTCCATTGACAGGAAGAGAATTATCACACAGAGACCTGAGGATGGATTCTGGACTATGTCGCGAAGGGATGAGAATGTGTACCTTAACGGAACGAACTCTATCCTCCAATCCCTGAGAGAGAAGCCCCAGAAGGTGGGGGTGTTTGTGGACTATGAGGAGGGTCAGGTCTCCTTTTATGATGTGGAGGCCAGGTCTCATATCTACTCTTTCACTGGATGCACCTTTACAGAGAAACTCTTTCCATGCTTAGGCCCCTCTGATAATGATGATGGTCAAAACTCAGCCCCTCTCATCATCTCTCCTGTCAATCACACACACTGATTAAACGATGGAGAGGGAACAGATAATTTATTAATTACATTCACAAATCATTAAATATATCAATTTAGAAAGTATTATATTTAGTCAGTTGACATGACACATGATTAGAATTTCCATGGATGTCCTACTAAATCTCATCATCAAATTAAAATGGAATCTTCTTTACTCTGTTAGGGACAGATTGAGTGTTGCTTTAGCAATATGCTTAGGGTCATTGTCCTGATGGAAGGTGAACCTCCGTCCAATTCTCAAATCTCTGGAAGACTGAAACAGCTTTCCCTCAAGAATTTCTCTGTATTTAGCGCCATCCATCATTCCTTCAATTCTGACCAGTTTCCCAGTCCCTGCAGATGAAAAACATCCCTACAGCATGATGCTGCCACCACCATGCTTCACTGTGTGGATGGTGTTCTCGGAGTGATGAGAGGTGTTGGGTTTGCTCCAGCGTTTTCTTGATGGCCAAAAAGCTCAATTTTAGTCTCATCTGACCAGAGTACTTTCTTCCATATGTTTGGGGAGTCTCCCACATGCCTTTTGGCGAACACCAAACGTGTTTGCTTATTTTTTTCTTTAAGCAATGGCTTTTTTTGGCCCACTATTCCGTAAAGCCCAGCTCTGTGTAGTGTACGGCTTAAAGTGGTCCTATGGACAGATACTCCAATCGCCGTGGAGCTTTGCAGCTCCTTCAGGGTTATCTATGGTCTCTTTGTTGCCTCTCTGATTAATGCCCTCCTTGCCTGGTCTGTGAGTTTTGGTGGGCGGCCCTCTCTTGGCAGGTTTGCTGTGGTGCCATATTCTTTCCATTTTTTAATAATGGATTTAATGGTGCTCCGTGGGATGTTCAAAGTTTCTGATATTTTTTTATAACCCAACCCTGATCTGTACTTCTCCACAACTTTGTCCCTGACCTGTTTGGAGAGCTCCTTGGTCTTCATGATGCCATTTGCTTGGTGGTGCCCCTTGCTTAGTGGTGTTGCAGACTCTGGTGTCTTTCAAAACAGGTGTATATATACTGAGATCATGTGGCAGATCATGTGACACTTAGATCGCACACAGGTGGACTTTATTTAACTAATTATGTGACTTCTGAAGGTAATTGGTTGCACCAGATCTTATTTAGGTGCTTCATAGCAAAGGGGGTGAATATATATGCATGCACCACTTTTCTGTAATTTATTTTTTCGCATTTTTTGAAACAAGTTATTTTTTCATTTCACTTCACCAATTTGGACTCTTTTGGTATGTCCATTACATGAAATCCAAATAAAAATCCATTTAAATTACAGGTAGTAATGCAACAAAATAGGAAAAACTACAAGGGGGATGAATACTTTTGCAAGGCACTGTAACTATATGAGGGGGTAGTGTGTTCAATTTATTTGACAGTACTTATCTACATGTGATATTTCCAGTATTATTATTTTTTTATTGTTTTCTTTGCAAAAATGTATAAAAACGTGTTTTTATCTTTGTCATTATGGGGTATTGTGTGTAGATTGAATTCACTATATATCGTTTTATTGTTTCTCCCTCTTAGTGGATATCTTAATGACATACAGACACAAACCCATGTCCCCATTGATCTGAACCTCTCTTACCCAACAGCTCTCACAAACACAGGTGGACATTCCTTATTTTTGTTGTTTTATTACTCTGCTAAAAATGTTATTAAAAATATTCCGGGTTAAAACTCTGTTTGCATTCATAAATACAGATACTGTCATAGAGAATCATTTTTCTATGGATAGAGTATTACAAACTCAATAAGCAGTAATGACTCAATGTTGCCACAATATAGGATTGTCAGTTATGATAATGCTTTGCCTTTAACATAAGACAATATATTTAACAAATATACATTGAACAAAAATATAAACGCAACATGAAACAATTTCAAAGATTTTAATGTCTTACAGTTCATATCAGGAAATTAATTAATTAATTAATTAGACCCTAATTTATGACTGAGAATACAGATATGCATATGTTGGTAACAGATACCTTAGAAAAAGGTAGGTAGGGGTGTGGATCAGAAAATCAGTCAGTATCTGGTGTGACCACCATTTGCCTCATGCAGCACGACACATCTCCTTTCGAAAAGAGTTGATCATTCCTGTGGAATGTTGTCCCACTCCTCTTCAATGGCTGTGCGAAGTAGCTGGATATTAGCAGGAACTGGAACATGTTGTCTACACGTCTATCCAAAGCATCCCAAACATTCTCAATGGGTGACATGTCTGGTGAGTGTGCAGGCCATGGAAGAACTAGGGCATTTTCAGCTTCCATGAATTGTGTACAGATTCTTGCAACATGGGGCCGTGCATTGTCATGCTGAAACATGAGGTGATGGCTGCGGATGAACAGGCCTCAGGATCTCATCACAGTATCTTTGTGCATTCAAATTGCCATCAATAAAAGAAAATTGCGTTTGTTGTCTGTAGCTTATGCCTGCGCATACCATAACACTACCTCCACCCTGGGGCACTCTGTTCATAACAATGACTTCAGCAAACCGCTCTTCCACACAACGCCATACATGATGTCTGCCATCTGCCCGGAACAGTTGAAACTGGTAGCACACTTCACTAGCGTACCAGTGGCCATCAAAGGTGAGCATTTGCCCACTGAAGTCGGTTACGATGCCGAACTGGAGTCAGGTCAAGACCCTGGTGAGGATGATGAGCACACAGATGAGCTTCCCTGAATATGGTTTCTGGCGTTGGAGGAGGCTTATGGTAGAGAAATTAACATTCAATTATCTGGCAACAGATCTGTTGGACATTCCTGCAGTCAGCTTGCCAATTGCACCCTCCCTCAAAACTTGAGACATCTGTGGCATTGTGTTGTGTGACAAAACTGCACATTTTAGAGTGGCCTTTTATTGACCCCAGCACAAGGTGTACCTGTGTAATGATCATACTATTTAATCAGCGTCTTGATATGCCACACCTGTCAGGTGCATGGATTATCTTGGCGAAGGAGTTATTCTCACTGACAGGGATGTAAACATTTGAGAGAAATACGTTTTTTTTGTGCGTATGTAACATTTCAGGGATCTTTTATTTCAGCTCATGAAACATAGGACCAACACTTTTCATGCTGCGTTTATATTTTTGTTCAGTCTAAAACATCCTCATAAGGGTAAATGGCTCTTTCATATGTGATTCACAGTAGTAACATGATCCTATTAACAGGCGAGGGAGCACACCTTGCACACATTTTTATTATATTTAAAACATTTAAAAAATATCCATGCAAGAAAATGTCTTATGCTAGTCATTTGTATTTGTCAACATTCTATTAGATGTACCAATGCAACACAATTAGCGATCATTACCACAATCTAAAAATACTTTGATATACAAACACTTGTACTGTACGGTAGTAGTGGTTAAAAATAACAGTGAAGACATGGAACGCATTTCAACAATTTCTCAATACTTTCACCCACAAGGAGCTAAACTAAAAAACACCAACTCTACAGTCTGTAAAATAGAACCAAACTACACTATCTATATTCTTGACAGATATACTTTTGTTATACATATATAAAAACAAATATTACAAAAAGGCATTGTGCTTTCAGAAAAAAATAGTTTAATGTAAAGTGTGGCATAAATTAATAAACAGATAATCGAAAATATTGTAGTCCCTGGGACTGGAGTGATATCATGGTTAACCTATTACACATGTAATAAAGAAAATGGTTGGAATGCCTTTTGGTTTCTGTCTTCTGGTTTGTTTTTGTCAAACCGAAGTCCCTCCTCCATGAGTCTACAACAATAAACAAGTGTTCAACGTTACTATCGTCTTCATCAGCATTTTGGGTGGATGGTTCTAGATTATGGAGTTACAGGGAAAATCCACTCCACATCGATTTTTTTGGTATTTGTTTCATTAGTTCATTGTTGAACAGTCCCACAATGTTTGACATGTCAGGTTTCACGTTTTCAAGATATTGGACTTTCAAGAAGGAAAATAGCAAAGTGTCACCTACCACATCATCATGATGATGCAAAACATTTTGGGACTGTATCTACAGTGGACTAATGAAAAAAATACAAAATGTTGTTGAGTGGATTTTCCCTTTAACTTCATGGTGAATTGGCCAATATGGATAAATCTAAATTGAATGGTAGCAATTGAAAATGAACAGTTTGGAGATTATGTGAAAATTATTAGACCAAAATTGAGGACACAACAGTTCACCTGACACAAGACTGAATCCAAACATTACACTGGTGATTTTATGTGCATTTTACATTTACTGTATTTTTCACCTCATTTGTTACAATCAGTAACATGATAAGACTATTCCTGGAAAATGTGGGGTAGGTGCAACATAATACAAAAAAAATGACAAGGGTTTGAATGAGAGGACTAACTGGTGTCTCCAAGTGGCCACACACCTCTCCAAAGTAATTTCAATGGACATTTAGGACTCAAAGAAGAGTCTTCAACTATAAGGTGCGTTTTTGAGCTCTCCTAGCTGTGTCATTGAGGAACTAGAGCAAGCACACTAGTAGTTGTTTGGTTTGGAACACAACCCTGCATTCCCCGCCATCACACAATTACTATTGTTGTTTACGCAATCCAAAAAGAAAGCTTGTTCTATTGCCAGCATGACTAGCTAGGTTATAAAAGACGATCTTGAGGTGTTAGGCTTTTGTAGTTTATCTTGTCGCTGCTGGTGCTCATTGCTGTCAAACAAAGGAGTCCGCTCATACTGAACCTTTGATCATAAGTTTTATTCATATCACAAGATTTCAGCATGAGTTACAGGTGTCATGCCCACCCGGAGAGCGACGCCCCAGATTGCAATGGTCGCTCTAACCTCTTCTTCCTCCAGCATATACTTATAAACAATGTAAAAATATGGGTTGCTCCCTCTGCTGTCCAATCACCTGTCTCCCCTGGGGCGTCACCCTACAAATGGCTACTTTTGAACTAAGATAAACATTCTTTCAGTTCCACTTAAAAACCATTAACAAAGACATAATCCTAATACACTACACTTTCATAAGGCAATTTGGAGAAACAGATTGTAATTTTGGTCTGCATAGTAAGGAGCAATGAGTACATTCAGGTGCTTGTTCTGCTGCAAATGTTCTTCACAATAGACAAAAATAGACTCATTCTGTTCAGAACAACCCAGGGTAAAGACGCCATGTCTTCTTGTAACTTGACATCACACATAGTGATCAAAAACGTTGGCATTGTATATGACATGAGTTGTTGATATGGAAATGTGAAGTACACATTTGGACTCACAGGTGTTTGGCTTACTTGTACGACATCAAAGCGGTATTTCTTATAATCCTCAACGTCTCATCTTTCAAAATACATAGAGTCCTCTTAATTTACAGCATTTCCCTCACTCAAGCAAACAAAGTTGCCCAATAAACGGGCGGGATGGGGGCAACTTCTTGTCGCGTGCAGTGTTGAACTTCAGAACAGCTGTCAGTCAAAACCCATATAGCGCTGCAAGGCGCAGAGCCTGAGCTCTGACGTCATTTATAGCATGTTACTGTACAGCCACTGACTTCCAATTTAAATGCTTATCAGTGCCCACATTTTCAACCTTAACACCTAAAAAAGCGACGTATTCTCTGTTGGAAGGGTTTTGTTAACTCCCCCATGTGCTTCATCTCATGACCGTCTCGGGCCGATCCCTTCACAACATTTTTCTTACTGTTCTCTACACACTCCTGGAGAGAGGGAGAGAGAAGAGAGAGAGAGTGACTGTGTGTGTTCTATGTTGACATGATAGGGGGCAAGTATAATTTAGTGTAATAAGTGAATAAACGCTATTCACCATAAAGAAATTGATTAAAGTGGTAAACACAGGCTATGTTCCTTTATCCACAGTAGCATAACACTAAGAATGTTTGTGCTGATGTAATTGGAATGATAGTGTGGATAATGGAACAGAGACATATATAAGGCTACGTCCCAATTCTCCACCCTTCTTCTAAAGTGAACACAACATGAAGTTAACAATGGTTGAAACTCCTTCTAGCCAATTATTACACCAATCCATTCCTTTTTAATCCATGACTGGTGGAGAATCGGGATGCAGCCATAGTCTCCCACCCAGCCTCGCCTCCCTTCCCCTCGCCATTAGGGCCTAGTCCATGTAGAACTTTTGGCTGGGGCTGCGGTCATTGTGCTTGGTGTCCACGGCGAAGCAGACGAAGAGCATGTCCACCACGATCTCAAAGACAGACAGGAAGCAGTGGGCGACCAGCCAGGAGAACAGGCAGACGATGAGCAGCGGCAACACCCACACCGTGTAGTCCTGCTGGTAGTTGAGCGCCAGAATGCCGGCGAACGCAGTGCACGAGATGATCAGTTCCTGGACACGCACGTATGAAGGAAAATATGGAGAGAAAGGAGGGTGGGAAAGGGAGAAAAGAGAAAAGGGACCCATCAGCTAGGCAAATGTTTGAAGATAGCCAGACCCCCTCTCTCCCATAGAAGAGAAGGGGTCTTGACACCTTAACATTGTGGCTGTGGCTACACGGCTTTAAATTGTTAGACCAGATAGACCAGCCGACGTACAGCGCGAGCTGAACGTTACAAATGGTTGAAACTCTAAGACCAGGAAATGTGAGACGTTAGTCCACATGTTTGAAATGGTGAGAAACTCTGAAACTCTCAATCTCTACACAAGAAGAAGAAACTCACTAGACCGTAGCATTACCAGTCTGCAGCTGGCATGTAAAGTAGTCTAGAACTTTGACTAAAGACACGAGGTGACAAGGACAATCCCATCTCAGACAACCGTTGGTACATCTGAAGTATCTGTCTAACAACCACTTCACTGCCAGAGAAGCTCTACAAAGGACATTGTGACCTCTGGTGGACAAACCAGAGCCTTATACCCATCGACACCTTCCCCATAGGAGTGATTGGTTTCAACAGAGAGACGACGGAGAAGACATTCTATACGTAAATGCATTGCATTTCTTACCCAAACGGCGGTGGTATGGGTGCTAAGTATTCTGATTACCGTGAGCGTAGTTTCCAAATGTATGTACCATAAGTTTGACTGTCTTTGTACCTCTCTCCCTCCTTCTATTGACCCCTCCCTTTTTGATAACCAAGTCATGCTGTTGTTCATCCGCTAGGGACTTTTCTCATGAATTAAGTATGTATGTATTCTGTGTTATTATTTAGTTAGCTAGTAAGTAAATATTTAAGACAATTTGTGTATTGCTGATACATAAGTAAGGTTAGGGTTCATGCAGGTTCAAGGATTATAAGACATTCAGAATGAGACTGATGAGGTAATGATTAATAAGTGACTGTTATTGGTACATAGCATGCATATATATATATATATATATATATATATATATATATATATATATATATATATTCTAAGAGTTTAATTCGGGAGATGGTAACTCGTTAAACAACTCCTTCCGTGGTGCCCCAAATTCCTAATGAGTTAATTGTTACACGATCGCTATGTGGCCGCTACCTTTCCCAGGAAGAGGACAAAGTCCCCCACGGTGTTGATGGTGGCCATTCTCTACCAGGCATTCTCTACCAGGATGACGAAGGCGTCGCGTGCCGACATACAGAAACTGGTGCTATTGATCTCTGTGGCCGTGTACGCGTTCTGTGGTGAAAACAGACAAACAAGAGACAGAAGTATCATCAATAACAATGTGTGATTGCTGCCATCTTGGAATGAGTCTCCCTTGTAAAATAGATTGTTGTCAATGATATAACATGTGTAATAGTAAGAATAATCAACATCTCAGATGACAATCAATCTGATTCTGATAGAACACTTACTTGATTCAGGTATCCACAAGCAGCAGATGCAGGCTTTCAGCATACAGCGATCACAGGCATTTTCCTACAAACAGAAAACATTCACCTTTAGTTCTCCACCCATTGTCTGGTTTGACTAGACAAACTGGTGGTGAATATGTTTAAAGGCATAATCTGGGATATTTTTGGCTGCTAATTGTCAAATCTTGCCTGGCTACCCAGACTCATTGCTCTGGCCAAACGCCACGCCCACGAATGTTTGTTTCTTATCGATAGAGCAGCGAAAGAGTTCCGTGTGAGTCGTCAGGCAAGGCCAAATCTACCTAGACTGAGTTATTTGTTCATCCCCATGTGGAATTTGAATTCTGTAGTTTTTATGTTTTTGGAAAACCTTCCAAACATCTACAATAATTCATTGTTTAACATTTCTGATTCACACTTTTTCTACCTTGATCAGTAACAAAATTAGAACACTTTTAAAAAATGTGCCTTGTTTTTGAAATGGTAAAACAATGTATCAAGAATGAGAGATCAGCCATGTGAAGGTTTAATTCTGCTCCAGAGCACAGAGCAGCACTGTGAAACTTAAATTGCTAGACATGCTATATGTTGCACACAGGAGTAAACTCTCTCAAACTCTTCAGAAATCTCTATTAAACAGCTACACAGTCGTCTGTTTTTGTTGTTGTTGTTTTTTTACTAAACTACAGTATATAATATATATATATATATATATATATATATATATATATATATATATATATATATATATATATATATATATATATATATACTAGAGAAAAACCTGAGAAAGTACCCACACTTTCACACACAGACACAGGTGAGTAGAGATTTACAAGGGCAGCTGAAGATACATTCTACTGTGTGAATTATTTTTTTATCCTGTTTTCTTTCTTGACTACAGTACCGATTTTTTACTTTATTTTGTACATTGACTAATTAAACTGTATGTTGTATAGTTAAACATCTTGAATCAAGATTGGCTATCCTCCTCTCCCTGAGAGAGAAGCCCCAGAAAGTGGGGGTGTTTGAGGACTATGAGGAGGGTCAGGTCTCCTTTAAAAAATATATATATATATATATAAATCGTGTGTCTTGCCCATTCACTCTCTGAATGGCACACATACACAATCCATGTCTCAACGGTCTCATGGCTTAAAAATCTTTCTTTAACCTGTCTCCTCCCCTTCATCCACACTGATTGAAGTGGATTTAATAAATTATATCAATAAGAGATCATAGCTTTTCTCCTACCCATAATGCTGACATTCTTTGACAGAAATAAAACTATCCCTCAAAGGGAAGCTGAACCAAATAAAACGACTTCTCTGGTTGAAAGCTGGTTTTGTGGCATTGATTTTAGTCAAAACCAATTATTATTATTTCAAAATTGACTACAAAATGTAAATAGGATAATTTGTCATAATGTCAGTATCTTTCAAAACAGAGATATGCGAGATTCTGTTAAATGTATGACTTTCCTTGGTTATTTAAGGGTTGGGTTTTGATTTCAATCATGCCCAGTCATGCCCACTTGGCCTCTAAGACGGGGTGGTAACAACTCAGACTTGTTTACATGCATATCAGACATCGTCACCAACGTAATGTTGAAAGAATGAGACTTCTTCATTATAAATGGCTTAGGTTTTTCCACCTCAAACATCCTCACATTTGTTAGATAACGTTAGCATCACAAACCCAACTGTCATCAAAGCTACTCTAGAAAGGAGGAAATGCCTAATGCAATTTTGGATTCTTGAACATTCATGTTCACGATGTCATGCTGCGTCACGCGGTTACTAAGCCAATAGTCACTTCATTAAACTCAAATGAACTTAAATGAAAACCTAATACAAGTTATGTTGCTTTAATTATTAACATAATTTAGGTCTAATGCTGACCTTTGACAGAAAATGATACTATTTTTCATATACTCTATCAAAGTGAATCTAATATATGGCACGTCCTTAGCCTTTGATCTGGTTGTGGATGCAGGTGAGGATGGCCACAGTGCCCAGGTGGAAGCTGTCACGTCTCCTCCCGTTGCTCCCCTCCGGCATTCTGATTCACCGGTCTACTGAGCCACCGGTCTGAGCGCACCACCTCGGCAACACAAGAATGGAAACCCAACGCACCCTAAGCACCTGCACCTCATCATCTCATCACCACCACTATATAGCCCTGGACTATTCAGTCATTGTTGTGTGTAATTGTTAGCATTGTGTCGTTTACTCGCGCCTTGTTATTATCTTTCTCATTGTTAAGTAAACCTTTACCTTGTTGATTCCTGCGTCTGCGTCCTGCCTCTTCGTATCCTCAGTACTCGTCACAGAATTACACACCTCTCACGAAAATGGATGCAGCAGGTAATCCTCCTGGAGTTTTCCAGCCTCGACCATCACCAGTAGCAGCTTGCCCAGTTGAACGCTGCCATGCAGGAAGTGCTCCAAGCTCTGCATAATCTGCCCAGCGCTCCGGTTACTCCTCAGGGAGCGGCGAGTGCACCCAGTCCACCTGTTCCCGTGCTATCACCAACTACAGTGGGGAGAACAAGTATTTGATACACTGCCGATTTTGCAGGTTTTCCTACTTACAAAGAATGTAGAGGGCTGTAATTTTTATCATAGGTACACTTCAACTGTGAGAGACGGAATCTAAAACAAAAATCCAGAAAATCACATTGTATGATTTTTAAGTAATTAATTTGCTTTTTATTGCATGACATAAGTATTTGATACATCAGAAAAGCAGAACTTAATATTTATTACAGAAACCTTTGTTTGCAATTACAGAGATCACACGTTTCCTGTAGGTCTTGACCAGGTTTGCACACACTGCAGCAGGGATTTTGGCCCACTCCTCCATACCGACCTTCTCCAGATCCTTCAGGTTTCGGGGCTGTCACTGGGCAATACGGACTTTCAGCTCCCTCAAAAGATTTTCTATTGGGTTCAGGTCTGGAGACTGGCTAGGCCACTCCAGGACCTTGAGATGCTTCTTACGGAGCCACTCCTTAGTTGCCCTGGCTGTGTGTTTCGGGTCGTTGTCATGCTGGAAGACCCAGCCACGCCCCATCTTCAATGCTCTTACTGAGGGAAGGAGGTTGTTGGCCAAGATCTCGCGATACATGGCCCCTTCCATCCTCCCCTCAATACGGTGCAGTCGTCCTGTCCCCTTTGCAGAAAAGCATCCCCAAAGAATGATTTTTCCACCTCCATGCTTCACGGTTGGGATGGTGTTCTTGGGGTTGTACTCGTCCTTCTTCTTCCTCCAAACACGGCGAGTGGAGTTTAGACCAAAAAGCTCTATTTTTGTCTCATCAGACCACATGACCTTTTCCCATTCCTCCTCTGGATCATCCGGATGGTCATTGGCAAACTTCAGACGGGCCTGGACATGCACTGGCTTGAGCAGGGGGACCTTGCGTGCGCTGCAGGATTTTAATCCATGACGGCGTAGTGTGTTACGAATGGTTTTCTTTGAGACTGTGGTCCCAGCTCTCTTCAGGTCATTGACCAGGTCCTGCCGTGTAGTTCTGGGCTGATCCCTCACCTTCCTCATGATCATTGATGCCCCACGAGGTGAGATCTTGCATGGAGCCCAAGACCGAGAGTAATTGACCGTCATCTTGAACTTCTTCCATTTTCTAATAATTGCGCTAACAGTTGTTGCCTTCTCACCAAGCTGCTTGCCTATTGTCCTGTAGCCCATCCCAACCTTGTGCAGGTCTACAATTTTAACCCTGATGTCCTTACACAGCGTTCTGGTCTTGGCCATTGTGGAGAGGTTGGAGTCTGTTTGATTGAGTGTGTGGACAGGTGTCTTTTATACAGGTAACGAGTTCAAACAGGTGCAGTTAATACAGGTAATGAGTGGAGAACAGGAGGGCTTCTTAAAGAAAAACTAACAGGTCTGTGAGAGCCGGAATTCTTACTGGTTGGTAGGTGATCAAATACTTATGCCATGCAATAAAATGCAAATTAATTACTTAAAAACATACAATGTGATTTTCTGGATTTTTGTTTTAGATTCCACCTATCACAGTTAAAGTGTACCTATGATAAAAATTACAGACCTCTACATGCTTTGTAAGTAGGAAAACCTGCAAAATCGGCAGTGTATCAAATACTAGCACTGTATGTGCTATGACGGTAAAACTACTAAATGTAGCGGCTTCCTGCTACATGTTTCACTTTATCTGGCACGTCAGCCTGGGGCATATCGATCTGACCAAGCCAGGATAGCGCTAGTGATTTCGCTACTTAAAGGAAGGGTGCTGGATTGGGCCATGTCAGTCTGGGAAGGAGGTGAGGCCGCGGCACTTCCCTACTGCACCTACCTCGCTCGGTTCAGGGCGACGTTTGATTATCCAAGGCAGGGAACGGACGAGGGTGAGGGTCTCCTCCAGCTACAACAGGGAGAGGGGCCCGCGTCCGAGTACGCTCTGAGCTTTTGCACAGTGGCGGCGTCTTTCGGCTGGAATGAGCGTGCTTTGCGCACGGCCTTCAGGAGAGGCTTACGGGAGAACATCAAGACGGAACTCGCATGTCGGGACGACGAGATGGACCTTGATACCCTCATCGCAACGTCCATCCGTCTTGACGACATGTTGAGAGACAGACGGCGTTCCCAACACCTCCCGGACCTCGACGCTCACCCCATTTGAGCTATGGAAGCCGCCCTGCATCTGAGAGCTCACCAATGGAGGTGGACAGCATGCCCTACACCACCAAGGAACACAGATCTCCTGGCGATTTCCAATCTAGGCGGTATGACTCCCGTCGCCGCTCCGTGAGTGTTACGTCATCTCCTATCACAAAACCATTGTTTTTAGTTCCCATAACGGTGACTGGTTATTCCTTCTCTTCCATTTCCAATTCAATGATACATTTCGGTTCAGTGGGGAACCTTATAGATAGGGAGCTGGTCTCTGAATGGGGGTTGCCCACCGTGCCACTGCCTTCTCCACTACACGTCTCCTCGCTGGACAATAAGCCACTTGGATCAGGCACCATTATGCACATCACTCTCCCCATCACCATCACCATTCCCACACTACCAGAGCACCCCACGAGGAGCTGTCATTCCACATCGTCAATTCACTCTTCACCGGATCGTCTTGGGATTGCCCTGGCTCAGACTACACAACCCCACCATTAATTGGATCACCAAGAGGATCACAGCCTGGTCCACCTCATGCGGGAAGACCTGCCTGCCAGTGGTTTGTTGTTCCACGTCAGCGGAGAGTCCCGATTCCGCCCTCCAGCCCAGCATTCCACGTGAGTATGCAGATCTCTCCGAAGTCTTCTCTTCATCAAAGGCTATGTGTTTCCCTCCTCACAGGCCCTGGGACTGCACCATTGACCTGATGGAGGGACAACACCCCCCGAAGAGTCGCATTTACTCCCTTTCCAGGGCGGAGACTGAGGCCATGGAGAAGAATGTGGCGGAGACCCTGAAACAGGGGTTCATCAGAAGCTCTACCTATCCTGCCTCCGCCAGCTTCTTCTTCATGGCCAAAAAAGACGGAGGATTGAGGCCGTGCATTGACTACGGGGGCTGAATGCAGTCACCACCAAGTACCGGTACCCCCTCCCTCTGGTTCCGTTGGCCATCGAGCAGCTACGAGGGGCCCGGTACTTTACCAAGTTGGACCTGAGGAGTGCAAACAACCTGATCCGAATTCGTCCTTTGTCAATGACGTGTTCCGAGACATGCTGAGTCGACAGGTGGTTGTGTACATCGACAATATCCTGATCTACTCGGCTACGTTCGAGGAGCACGTCAGGGACATCAGAGCTGTCCTACTCCGCCTCCAGGAACACAGCCTGTTGGTGAAGGGGGAGAAATGTGAATTCCACCAACAGGCCATCTCCTTCCTGGGATACAGGATCAGTCCTCAGGGGGTGTTCATGGAAAGAGAGAATACGGACGCCATCAGGCCATGGCCAGTCCCCACCACCAAGGGCCTACAGAGCTTCCTGGACTTTGCCAATTTCTACCGGCGTTTCATCAGTTCCTTCAGCTCCATAGCCGCCTCGCTCACCTCTCTCCTTAAGGGTGGGCCTCAGAAGCTGGCCTGGAACCCTGATGCTGACGCTGCCTTCAAGAGGCTGAAGGAGAGGTTCACCACTGCGCCCATCCTAAAACACCCAGATCCATCTTGACCTTTCATCCTGGAGGTGGACGCATCTGAGGAGGGCGTGGGTGCGGTTCTCTCCCAGCGGCAAGGTAAGCCAGAGAAAATGTATCCCTGTGCCTTTTTCTCTTAAAAGCTTACCCCGCAGAGAGGAACTATGGAGTTGGAGACAGGGAGCTGTTGGCAGAGGTCCATGCTCTGGACGAATGGAGACACTGGAAGTAAGGCAGTCCATCCATTCCGGATTCTTATTGACCATCAGAATTTGGAGCACTTACGGGCAGCGAAACGGTTGAACTCTCGTCAAGCCAGGTGGGCCCAATTTCTTAATTCTGTCCTACCGCCCAGGCTCCCAGAATGTGAAAGCCGACACACTCTCCAGGATGCACCATACCAGAGAAAGGAAGGATCTGAGGGGTCCTTTCCTACCCCCATCTCTCATCATTGCACCTGTCGTTTGGGATGTGGAAGAAGACATCCGCCTGGCGGCTCAGGAGGACCCAGCGCCTGCCAACGCCCCTCTGGGGCGCGTGTATGTACCCACCAGTGTCCGTGACCGCCTGGTGATCTGGGCGCACACCACCTTTAAGGCAGGGCACTCCGGTATTACGCGCACCCTGAATTCTATATCACAAAAATACTGGTGGCCCACCTTGTTTAGTGATGTCTCTCGCTATGTCAACTCCTGTTCCATATGTCCCCAAATGAAGACACCTCGGAACGCCCCGGCAGGCAAACTAGTTCCTCTACCAGTGCCTCAGCGACCTTGATCACACCTGTCCATAGACTTTGTCACCGACCTCCCACGTTCTGACGGCTTCATCACAGTCATGGTGGTCGTAGATCGATTCTCAGAATTATGCCGTTTTTTTGCCACTAACTGGTCTTCCTTCTGCTCTCCAGGTCGCTGAGGTCCTGTTCCAACAGGTCTTCCGGCACTATGGACTTCCGGAGGACATCGTCTCGGACCGTGGCCCCCAATTCACCTCCCGAGTGTGGAACGCTTTCCTGGAGAAGATCGGGGCCATGGCCAGCCTCACTTCCGGGTATAGGCCTCAGTCAAATGGGCAGGTGGAGCGCATGAACCTGGAGCTGGGGAAGTTTCTTTGTTGCCTTTGTCAGGACCGGCAGGGTGAGTGGAAGAGGTTTCTTCCCTGGGCAGATTATGCCCAGAACTCCGTCGTTCACTCCTCCATGGGGCTCACTCTCTTCCAATGCTTCCTGGTGTACCAACCGGCCCTGGTCCCTTGGACACACAGCCAGACCGATGCTTCCGCTGTCGACGAGTGGTTCCGCAGGGCCGGACAGGTCTGGGACGCCGCCCATGTCCGTCTCCAGGGGGCCAATTCGTCGGCAGAAGGACCAAGCTGACCGCCACCGCAGTGAGGCTCCCGTATTCCAGCCTTGTAATCGTGTCTGATCGTGTCCACTCAAAACCTCCCTCTCCACCTGCCCTGCAAGAAACTGAGCCCCAGTTTGTGGGGCCGTTTAAAGTCCTCCGGCGGATTAATGAGGTGCCGTACCGGCTGCTCCTTCCCCCGCACTACCGTGTCTCACCTACTTTTCATGTGTCTCTCCTCAGGCCGGTGGTTGCTGGTCCTCTGGCGGATGCCGTCCCCCGGGATAAGCCCCCTCCGCCCCTGAACATTGATGGAAGTCCGGCATATGCTGTGAGGGACCTGCTGGACTCCAGGTTCCGTGGGGGACGGCTCTGTTACCTGGTGGACTGGGAGGTGTATGGCCCTGAGGAGAAGAGCTAGGTTCCAGCTGGGGACGTTCTGGACCCCAACCTAATTCAGGACTTCCACCGTCGCTGCCCTGACCGGCCCGCTCCTCGTCCTCGGGGTCGTCTTCATGGCTGGTGAAGTCCTGCCGCGAGAACCGCACTGTCACGTCTCCTCCCGTTGCTCCCCTCCGGCGACCTGATTTGCCGGTCTACTGAGCCACCAGTCTGAGCGCACCACCTCGGCAACACAGGAATGGAAACCCAACGCACCCTAATCACCTCCGGCGCACTTGCAACTCATCATCTCATCACCTCCACTATATAGCCCTGGACTGTTCAGTCATAGTTGTGTGTAATTGTTAGCGGCGTGTCGTTTACTCGCTCCTTGTTATTCTCTTTCTTATTGTTAAGTAAACCTTTACCTTGTTGATTCCTGCGTCTGCGTCTTGCCTCTTCGTATCCTCAGTACTCGTCACAGAAGCGGGCCAGTCGCAGCATAAAGGACATGATGGAGGTCAGGGTCAGCTGGGATTTATTCCTGGAGTTAGGAAATAGTCAAACTGATACAGGACAGACCTGGATTCAAATAGTATTTGTTTTCTTTCCGATACTTTGAGCGTTTGACTGGAGTGCCAGACATAGACATTTAATAATCATATTTCTATTGTGCCAGATTGGTGGGGTTTGTACTTCTGGGACTATTATATTGGTTATATTGCACCTGGGAAGCTCAATCAAGTGCAGCTAACATATTTGACAGAAGAAGAAATATACTTTGAACCCTGGTCTGATACAGGGCAATTTCCAAATCACCACATCACCATCACAAATATTTAATTTCGTTCAATATATTGTTTTATTGTTGGGTATATATACATGATTGTTTTTATATTTGGGTATATTGTTTTATTGTTTGTCTCTCTTAGTGGATATCTTAATGACATACAGACACAAACCCATGTCCAAGATTGAACTGATCCTCTCTTGCCCCACAGCTCTCACAAAGACAAGTGGACATTGACTGTTTTCATTTTCTTTTATTAATCTGCATTAAATGTTTATAACAATTCTGTGTTATAACAAAAACTCATTCATTAATAAAGATGCAGTCATAGGGAATCCCTTTTTCTGTGGATTGAGTATGATAAACTCAATAAGCAGTAATGACTCAACGTTGCCACAATTTAGATATTGTCAGTTATGATCATGCATTGCCTCTGACATAAGACAACTTCAGTACTTGTCTTACAGAAAGTAATATAAAACGTTCTTATCAGAGTAAATGGCTATTTGATGTTTGAGCCACCGTAGTAACATGATCCTGTTAACAGGCGAGGGAGAACACCTTGCACAAATTTAGAATAAAAAATAATCACAAACTTTTCAAAAATATCCATGCAAGAAGACTTTAAACAAGCTCTAGACTGAGATGGAGTTTTTTCAGACAGAAAAGTGCCTGTTAATCATCTGTTATGCTAGTCAGTTGTATTTGTCAATGAGCAATGCATCACAAGTAGCAACCACCACCATAAATCCCACAATGCAAAAAGACATTGATATGCAAAAACGTGTAGTGTACGGTAATAGTGGTTAACAAATAACAGTGATGGCATGGAACACATTTGAATAATCTCTCACAATACTTTCTCCCACAAGAGGCAAAACAAAACAAAAACTCTACAACCTGTAAAATAGAACCAAACTACACTAACAGTATTTTTGACTGATGTACTTTTGTTATATACAAAATATGTTTCAAAAAGGCATTGCGCTTTAAAGAAAACATAAAGCTTTCTTGTAAAGTGTGCCATAAATGACGAGCAGATCCCTTCCCGCCATTTTCTTACTGTTCTCCACAAACTCCTAAAGAGAGAGAGAGAGGAAGAGAGAGAGAGTGAATGTGTGTGTTGGGTGTTGAGACAATAGGGGCAAGTATCGTAAACGCTAACAAGGCGAGTTTGGTGTAATATGTGCATAAACACAATTTACCATATAGAAATGGATTAAAGTGGTAACCTGTAAAACCATTCAGGTATGTTAAACACTTCTTCAGGAACCACAAGCAGCAGATGCAGGCTTTCAGCATACAGCAAACACAGGCATTTTCCCACAAACAGAAAATACATTCAGCTTTAGTTCTCCACCCATTGTCTGGCTTGACTTGATAAACTGGGAGTTGATATAAGTGAAAGTGTGTACGTTTAAAATAACAATCTGGGATATTTCCTGCTCCTTATGTAGCCCTTTCCTGCAGTCAAATGGCCTAGTGGCCTCATGGGTGGAATGTTCACAATATGTTTAATAATTTCATAAATAATCTTTTTTTTTATTATTACAGCCAGAAATCCGGTGTTGCTTTGTCAAACAGTTTTGTTTTATTTCAGTCTTCTGTGATATATATAAAGTGTAATATTGGGATGCAAACTTGATTACATTTCAACTCTATATCAGACATGGTACAGGTGTCTTCTTTTTGTTAAGCCCTTAACCATTTGTGTGAGGTGTATACTTTGTTTCAAAGTTGATTTGTTTAAGACTAACAATAAACACTCTTTGTGACCCTGATTTAGCCCACTGCAGTAAAAGGTTAATTAAGGATCAAATCTACATAGACTGACAGTATTTGTTCATCCCCTGCGAATTCTATTGTAGTTGATGTCTTTAGAAAACCTTCATTACATCTGCAGTAATTCCTTGTTTAACATTTCTGATTCACACTTTTGTATCAAGAATGTATCAATAATTACATTACATTTACGTCATTTAGCAGACGCTCTTATCCAGAGCAACTTACAGTTAGTGAGTGCATACATCTTTTTTTTTTTTCATACTGTTCCTCCGTGGGAATCGGACCCACAACCCTGGCGTTGTAAGCGCCATGCTCTACCAACTGAGCTACACGGGACTCGTCACCACACGCCTACAAAACCCCCCAATAAAATTCCTAGAAACTGGCCATGAGTAGATATGATGGTGAAAGCTACATATACGTACACATACCATACTGTTAGTTAGCTGTCTGTGAGTGCTGTTAATGTAGAGACTAATGACTACTTGGAAGCTCCATTTGAGGAGATTTGTGCGTATGCTGTCCTTTGTAAATGAGTTGTAACATGGAATGTTCCATTCAAGGATGCAAAGTTGTTCTTTACAACGTGTTTTGATTGGATGCGTAGCAACGACAAGGGGCCTTTCTGAAATGCTGACTCACGTTACTATGAAACAAAGAATGAAAAGAGATCAGACATGTGAAGGGTTAATTATGTTCCAGAGCACAGAGCAGCACTGGGTGGGGAGGAGCATGTCAACGTCACGTTACTTAAGTGAAACTGAAGTGTTTATTTTTTAGACGTACTGTATGTTGCGCACACCAGTAAACTGTCTCAAACTCTTCTGAAAAATCTGTTACGACAGCTACGCAGTCTCTGTTTTAAAAAGAATACTACAGTATATAGTACCAAAAAATCTGAGAAAGCACCCACACTCTTTCACACACAGATACAGGTGAGTAGAGATTAACAAGGGCAGGTGAAGATAAATTCTACTGTGTGAATTCTTGCATTCTCCTGTTTTCTTTATCAACTACAGTACCTACTGTATGTTTAACTTTATTTTGTACATTGACTAATTTATACTGTATGCTGTATGGTTAATCAACTTGAATCAAGATGTGTTAGTGTCTCTAAATGCTGTGTTGACAATGGAACTGAAACTATCGGGAGCTGACTCATTCTATGAAATCATTTATAGTTCCACCTTCTCTCTCTAGATATGGCATCCTCCAGCAGTCTCCAGTCTGAAGAGCGGTTCCTGTGCTCTATATGTCTGGACATTTTCACTGAGCCAGTCACCACTTCATGTGGACACAACTTCTGCATGGCCTGTATCACAAAGTACTGGAATAGCAAGGACCTGTGTCAATGTCCACTGTGTCGGGAGACATTCTCCAGACGACCTAAGCTTCGTGTCAACACAACGTTCAGAGAGGTTGTCGAGAATTTTAAAAAGATGAGAGAAAGAGGTAGAAATGGGTCCCCTCCTAAACCTAAAATAGTGCCCTGTGACGTCTGTACTGGGACGAAGCGCAAGGCCATGAAGTCCTGCCTAGTGTGTCAGACCTCGTTCTGTGAGACTCACCTGGAGCCTCATCAGATAGCCTCACCCTTAAAGAGACACAAACTGATCGACCCTGTGGTGAACCTAGAAGACAGGATGTGTAAGAAGCATGACAGACTCCTGGAGATGTTCTGTAGGACTGACCAGACATGTGTGTGTCAGTTCTGCACTGAGGCAGACCACAAGACTCATGACACTGTCCCTATAGAGGAAGAGTGTGGAGAGAGGAAGGCTCAACTGGGGAAAACTGAGGCAGAAGTACAGCAGATTATCCAGGAGCGACTGAAGAAGGTTAAAATGATCAAACTCTCAGTAGATCTCAGCAAGAGAGGCGCAGAGACCGAGATAGCAGAGAGCGTGCAAGTCTTCACTTCTCTGGTGCGCTCCATTAAGAAAAGCCAGGGTGAGCTTGTTAAGGTAATTGAGGAGAAGCAGAAAGCAGTAGAGAGGCAGGCTGAAGGGCTCATTAAAGAATTGGAGCAGGAAATCACTGATCTAAAGAGGAGAAGCACTGAGCTGAAGCAGCTCTCCCACAGTGAGGACCACCTCCAACTTCTCCAGAGCTTCCTATCCCTAGTGTGCAACCCTCCACCCACCAAGAACTGGTCTGAGATCAGTGTTCACAGTGATCTGTGTGTGGGGACTGTGAGGGAGAGCTGTGTCTCAGCTGGAGGAGACACTGAATAAAGAGATGGAGAAGCTGCCTGAAGTCAAACTGAAGAGGATTCAGCAGTATGCAGGGGATGTGACTCTGGACCCTGATACAGCAAACCCCTGGATCATCCTGTCAGAGGATGGAAAACAAGTAAGATGTGGAAACACACTACAGAATCTTCCTCACAATCCAAAAAGGTTTGATTGTCATCGGTTTGTCCTAGGAAAGGATGGCCTCTCCTCAGGAAGGTTTTACTATGAGGTGACAGTTAAGGGTAAGACTAGATGGAATTTAGGAGTGGCCAGAGAGTCCATTGACAGGAAGAGAATTATCACACAGAGACCTGAGGATGGATTCTGGACTATGTCGCGAAGGGATGAGAATGTGTACCTTAACGGAACGAACTCTATCCTCCAATCCCTGAGAGAGAAGCCCCAGAAGGTGGGGGTGTTTGTGGACTATGAGGAGGGTCAGGTCTCCTTTTATGATGTGGAGGCCAGGTCTCATATCTACTCTTTCACTGGATGCACCTTTACAGAGAAACTCTTTCCATGCTTAGGCCCCTCTGATAATGATGATGGTCAAAACTCAGCCCCTCTCATCATCTCTCCTGTCAATCACACACACTGATTAAACGATGGAGAGGGAACAGATAATTTATTAATTACATTCACAAATCATTAAATATATCAATTTAGAAAGTATTATATTTAGTCAGTTGACATGACACATGATTAGAATTTCCATGGATGTCCTACTAAATCTCATCATCAAATTAAAATGGAATCTTCTTTACTCTGTTAGGGACAGATTGAGTGTTGCTTTAGCAATATGCTTAGGGTCATTGTCCTGATGGAAGGTGAACCTCCGTCCAATTCTCAAATCTCTGGAAGACTGAAACAGCTTTCCCTCAAGAATTTCTCTGTATTTAGCGCCATCCATCATTCCTTCAATTCTGACCAGTTTCCCAGTCCCTGCAGATGAAAAACATCCCTACAGCATGATGCTGCCACCACCATGCTTCACTGTGTGGATGGTGTTCTCGGAGTGATGAGAGGTGTTGGGTTTGCTCCAGCGTTTTCTTGATGGCCAAAAAGCTCAATTTTAGTCTCATCTGACCAGAGTACTTTCTTCCATATGTTTGGGGAGTCTCCCACATGCCTTTTGGCGAACACCAAACGTGTTTGCTTATTTTTTTCTTTAAGCAATGGCTTTTTTGGCCCACTATTCCGTAAAGCCCAGCTCTGTGTAGTGTACGGCTTAAAGTGGTCCTATGGACAGATACTCCAATCGCTGTGGAGCTTTGCAGCTCCTTCAGGGTTATCTATGGTCTCTTTGTTGCCTCTCTGATTAATGCCCTCCTTGCCTGGTCTGTGAGTTTTGGTGGGCGGCCCTCTCTTGGCAGGTTTGCTGTGGTGCCATATTCTTTCCATTTTTTAATAATGGATTTAATGGTGCTCCGTGGGATGTTCAAAGTTTCTGATATTTTTTTATAACCCAACCCTGATCTGTACTTCTCCACAACTTTGTCCCTGACCTGTTTGGAGAGCTCCTTGGTCTTCATGATGCCATTTGCTTGGTGGTGCCCCTTGCTTAGTGGTGTTGCAGACTCTGGTGTCTTTCAAAACAGGTGTATATATACTGAGATCATGTGGCAGATCATGTGACACTTAGATCGCACACAGGTGGACTTTATTTAACTAATTATGTGACTTCTGAAGGTAATTGGTTGCACCAGATCTTATTTAGGTGCTTCATAGCAAAGGGGGTGAATATATATGCATGCACCACTTTTCTGTAATTTATTTTTTCGCATTTTTTGAAACAAGTTATTTTTTCATTTCACTTCACCAATTTGGACTATTTTGGTATGTCCATTACATGAAATCCAAATAAAAATCCATTTAAATTACAGGTAGTAATGCAACAAAATAGGAAAAACTACAAGGGGGATGAATACTTTTGCAAGGCACTGTAACTATATGAGGGGGTAGTGTGTTCAATTTATTTGACAGTACTTATCTACATGTGATATTTCCAGTATTATTATTATTTTTTTGTTTTCTTTGCAAAAATGTATAAAAACGTGTTTTTATCTTTGTCATTATGGGGTATTGTGTGTAGATTGAATTCACTATATATCGTTTTATTGTTTCTCCCTCTTAGTGGATATCTTAATGACATACAGACACAAACCCATGTCCCCATTGATCTGAACCTCTCTTACCCAACAGCTCTCACAAACACAGGTGGACATTCCTTATTTTTGTTGTTTTATTACTCTGCTAAAAATGTTATTAAAAATATTCCGGGTTAAAACTCTGTTTGCATTCATAAATACAGATACTGTCATAGAGAATCATTTTTCTATGGATAGAGTATTACAAACTCAATAAGCAGTAATGACTCAATGTTGCCACAATATAGGATTGTCAGTTATGATAATGCTTTGCCTTTAACATAAGACAATATATTTAACAAATATACATTGAACAAAAATATAAACGCAACATGAAACAATTTCAAAGATTTTAATGTCTTACAGTTCATATCAGGAAATTAATTAATTAATTAATTAGACCCTAATTTATGACTGAGAATACAGATATGCATATGTTGGTAACAGATACCTTAGAAAAAGGTAGGTAGGGGTGTGGATCAGAAAATCAGTCAGTATCTGGTGTGACCACCATTTGCCTCATGCAGCACGACACATCTCCTTTCGAAAAGAGTTGATCATTCCTGTGGAATGTTGTCCCACTCCTCTTCAATGGCTGTGCGAAGTAGCTGGATATTAGCAGGAACTGGAACATGTTGTCTACACGTCTATCCAAAGCATCCCAAACATTCTCAATGGGTGACATGTCTGGTGAGTGTGCAGGCCATGGAAGAACTAGGGCATTTTCAGCTTCCATGAATTGTGTACAGATTCTTGCAACATGGGGCCGTGCATTGTCATGCTGAAACATGAGGTGATGGCTGCGGATGAACAGGCCTCAGGATCTCATCACAGTATCTTTGTGCATTCAAATTGCCATCAATAAAAGAAAATTGCGTTTGTTGTCTGTAGCTTATGCCTGCGCATACCATAACACTACCTCCACCCTGGGGCACTCTGTTCATAACAATGACTTCAGCAAACCGCTCTTCCACACAACGCCATACATGATGTCTGCCATCTGCCCGGAACAGTTGAAACTGGTAGCACACTTCACTAGCGTACCAGTGGCCATCAAAGGTGAGCATTTGCCCACTGAAGTCGGTTACGATGCCGAACTGGAGTCAGGTCAAGACCCTGGTGAGGATGATGAGCACACAGATGAGCTTCCCTGAATATGGTTTCTGGCGTTGGAGGAGGCTTATGGTAGAGAAATTAACATTCAATTATCTGGCAACAGATCTGTTGGACATTCCTGCAGTCAGCTTGCCAATTGCACCCTCCCTCAAAACTTGAGACATCTGTGGCATTGTGTTGTGTGACAAAACTGCACATTTTAGAGTGGCCTTTTATTGACCCTAGCACAAGGTGTACCTGTGTAATGATCATACTATTTAATCAGCGTCTTGATATGCCACACCTGTCAGGTGCATGGATTATCTTGGCGAAGGAGTTATTCTCACTGACAGGGATGTAAACATTTGAGAGAAATACGTTTTTTTTGTGCGTATGTAACATTTCAGGGATCTTTTATTTCAGCTCATGAAACATAGGACCAACACTTTTCATGCTGCGTTTATATTTTTGTTCAGTCTAAAACATCCTCATAAGGGTAAATGGCTCTTTCATATGTGATTCACAGTAGTAACATGATCCTATTAACAGGCGAGGGAGCACACCTTGCACACATTTTTATTATATTTAAAACATTTAAAAAATATCCATGCAAGAAAATGTCTTATGCTAGTCATTTGTATTTGTCAACATTCTATTAGATGTACCAATGCAACACAATTAGCGATCATTACCACAATCTAAAAATACTTTGATATACAAACACTTGTACTGTACGGTAGTAGTGGTTAAAAATAACAGTGAAGACATGGAACGCATTTCAACAATTTCTCAATACTTTCACCCACAAGGAGCTAAACTAAAAAACACCAACTCTACAGTCTGTAAAATAGAACCAAACTACACTATCTATATTCTTGACAGATATACTTTTGTTATACATATATAAAAACAAATATTACAAAAAGGCATTGTGCTTTCAGAAAAAAATAGTTTAATGTAAAGTGTGGCATAAATTAATAAACAGATAATCGAAAATATTGTAGTCCCTGGGACTGGAGTGATATCATGGTTAACCTATTACACATGTAATAAAGAAAATGGTTGGAATGCCTTTTGGTTTCTGTCTTCTGGTTTGTTTTTGTCAAACCGAAGTCCCTCCTCCATGAGTCTACAACAATAAACAAGTGTTCAACGTTACTATCGTCTTCATCAGCATTTTGGGTGGATGGTTCTAGATTATGGAGTTACAGGGAAAATCCACTCCACATCGATTTTTTTGGTATTTGTTTCATTAGTTCATTGTTGAACAGTCCCACAATGTTTGACATGTCAGGTTTCACGTTTTCAAGATATTGGACTTTCAAGAAGGAAAATAGCAAAGTGTCACCTACCACATCATCATGATGATGCAAAACATTTTGGGACTGTATCTACAGTGGACTAATGAAAAAAATACAAAATGTTGTTGAGTGGATTTTCCCTTTAACTTCATGGTGAATTGGCCAATATGGATAAATCTAAATTGAATGGTAGCAATTGAAAATGAACAGTTTGGAGATTATGTGAAAATTATTAGACCAAAATTGAGGACACAACAGTTCACCTGACACAAGACTGAATCCAAACATTACACTGGTGATTTTATGTGCATTTTACATTTACTGTATTTTTCACCTCATTTGTTACAATCAGTAACATGATAAGACTATTCCTGGAAAATGTGGGGTAGGTGCAACATAATACAAAAAAAATGACAAGGGTTTGAATGAGAGGACTAACTGGTGTCTCCAAGTGGCCACACACCTCTCCAAAGTAATGTCAATGGACATTTAGGACTCAAAGAAGAGTCTTCAACTATAAGGTGCGTTTTTGAGCTCTCCTAGCTGTGTCATTGAGGAACTAGAGCAAGAACACTAGTAGTTGTTTGGTTTGGAACACAACCCTGCATTCCCCGCCATCACACAATTACTATTGTTGTTTACGCAATCCAAAAAGAAAGCTTGTTCTATTGCCAGCATGACTAGCTAGGTTATAAAAAACGATCTTGAGGTGTTAGGCTTTTGTAGTTTATCTTGTCGCTGCTGGTGCTCATTGCTGTCAAACAAAGGAGTCCGCTCATACTGAACCTTTGATCATAAGTTTTATTCATATCACAAGATTTCAGCATGAGTTACAGGTGTCATGCCCACCCGGAGAGCGACGCCCCAGATTGCAATGGTCGCTCTAACCTCTTCTTCCTCCAGCATATACTTATAAACAATGTAAAAATATGGGTTGCTCCCTCTGCTGTCCAATCACCTGTCTCCCCTGGGGCGTCACCCTACAAATGGCTACTTTTGAACTAAGATAAACATTCTTTCAGTTCCACTTAAAAACCATTAACAAAGACATAATCCTAATACACTACACTTTCATAAGGCAATTTGGAGAAACAGATTGTAATTTTGGTCTGCATAGTAAGGAGCAATGAGTACATTCAGGTGCTTGTTCTGCTGCAAATGTTCTTCACAATAGACAAAAATAGACTCATTCTGTTCAGAACAACCCAGGGTAAAGACGCCATGTCTTCTTGTAACTTGACATCACACATAGTGATCAAAAACGTTGGCATTGTATATGACATGAGTTGTTGATATGGAAATGTGAAGTACACATTTGGACTCACAGGTGTTTGGCTTACTTGTACGACATCAAAGCGGTATTTCTTATAATCCTCAACGTCTCATCTTTCAAAATACATAGAGTCCTCTTAATTTACAGCATTTCACTCACTCAAGCCAACAAAAGTTGCCCAATAAACAGGCGGGATGGGGGCAACTTCTTGTCGCGTGCAGTGTTGAACTTCAGAACAGCTGTCAGTCAAAACCCATATAGCGCTGCAAGGTGCAGAGCCTGAGCTCTGACGTCATTTATAGCATGTTACTGTACAGCCACTGACTTCCAATTTAAATGCTTATCAGTGCCCACATTTTCAACCTTAACACCTAAAAAAACGACGTATTCTCTGTTGGAAGGGTTTTGTTAACTCCCCATGTGCTTCATCTCATGACCGTCTCGGGCCGATCCCTTCACAACATTTTCTTACTGTTCTCTACACACTCCTGGAGAGAGGGAGAGAGAAGAGAGAGAGAGTGACCGTGTGTGTTCTGTGTTGACATGATAGGGGGCAAGTATAATTTAGTGTAATATGTGCATAAACGCTATTCATCATAAAGAAATTGATTAAAGTGGTACTCTGTAAAAACACAGGCTATGTTCCATTATCCACAGTAGCATAACACTAAGAATGTTTGTCCTGATGTAATTGGAATGATAGTGTGGATAATGGAACAGAGACATATATAAGGCTACATCCTGATTCTCCACCCTTCTTCTAAAGTGAACACAACATAAAGTTAACAAATGTTGAAACTCCTTCTAGCCAATGATTACACCAATCCATTCCTTTTTGGTGGAGAATCGGGACGCAGCCATGATCTCCCACCCAGCCTCGCCTCCCTTCCCCTTGCCATTAAGGCCTAGTCCATGTAGAACTTTTGGCTGGGGCTGCGGTCATTGTGTTTGGTGTCCACAGCGAAGCAGACGAAGAGCATGTCCACCACGATCTCAAAGACAGACAGGAAGCAGTGGGCGACCAGCCAGGAGAACAAACAGACGATGAGCAGGGGCAACACCCACACCGTGTAGTCCTGCTGGTAGTTGAGCACCAGCACGCTGGTGAACGCTGTGCATGAGACGATCAGTACCTGGACACGCAAGAAAAGATGGAGAGAAAGGAGGGTGAGAAAGGGAGAAAAGAGGAAAGGGTATCATGACTCTCCTGACAGTGGATCAAAGGACCCATCAGCTAGGCAAATGTTTGAAAATAGCCAGACCCCCTCTCTCCCACAGAAGAGGGGAAGAGGGGGCTGTGCCGATCTTGACACCTTAACACTGGGTCCTACATTTATGCAGGAGATAAACTTTCTCTCTCTGCCTTTCAGTATCCACCAAAGGAATGCCTTTGTCTAGAGAGAGTGTGGCCCGTCTAAAAACTGTAACGTCAAAAGATTGGACACTGGAACATTATTTCTGACATGCAAATGTGTGGAATGGTCAGTGGGGATCTAAAATAATTAATCATGTAATTTTGTTTATTATTTTGTGATGTCATTACATTTACATTTAGCAGACACTCTTATCCAGAGTGACTTACAGTTAGTGAATACATTTTATTTTACTGGCCCCCCGTGGGAATCAAACCCACAACCCTGGCATTGCAAACGCCATGCTCTATCAACTGAGCTACATCCCTGCCGGCCATTCCCTCCCCTACCCTGGACGACGCTGGGCCAATTGTGCGCCACCCATGAGTCTCCCGGTCGCGGCCGGCTGCGACAGAGCCTGGATTCGAACCAGGATCTCTAGTGGCACAGTTAGCACTGCGATACAGTGCCTTAGACCACTGCGCCACTCAGGAGTAAGGATGGTATCATTAAGGATGGTATCAAGAAATAACTGTAACTCGGAAAGTGTACATATTCTACTTGTCATGTTTACATCTAAATGTTGAATTAAATATTTGATTAAGTAAGAGTATTTTGGTTAAGATAGCAATGTGATTTTAGCCTTCTAATGAGATAATTGTTTTCTCATTAGAACTTTTGCCCAGTCAGTAACCACGCCCAAGTGAGCACAGACATTGTGTCGGCGTGATGGAACACCCCCTTTTTACCCGAGGATAAAAGCCTTGGTAACTAAATATACATTAGACCAGGAAGCGTGGAGCAATGGCTACACGGCTTTAAATGGTTAGACCAAACAGACCCGCCGACGTACAGCGCGAGCTGAACATTACAAATGGTTGAAACTCCAAGACCAGGAAACGTGAGACGTTAGTCCACACGTTTGAAATGGTGAGAAACTCTGAAACTCTCAATCTCTACACAAGAAGAAGAAACTCACTAGACCGTAGCATTACCAGTCTGCAGCTGGCATGTAAAGTAGTCTAGAACTTTGACTAAAGACACGAGGTGACAAGGACAATCCCATCTCAGACAACCATTGGTAGGTACATCTGAAGTATCTGTCTAACAACCACTTCACTACCAGAGAAGCTCTACAAAGGACATTGTGACCTCTGGTGGACAAACCAGAGCCTTACACCCATTGACACCTTCCCCATAGGAGTGATTGGTTTCAACAGAGAGACAACGGAGAAGACATTCTACACGTAAATGCATTGCATTTCTTACCCAAACGGCCGACGCTTACCTGCTAAGTATTCTGATTACCGTGAGCGTAGTTTCCAAATGTACGTACCATAAGTTTGACTCTCTTTGTCCCTCTCTCTCTCCTTCTATTGACCCCTCCCCTTTTGATAACAAAGCAGTCATGCTGTTGTTAGTCCGCTAGGGACTTTTCTCATGCATTAAGTATGTCTGTATTCTGTGTTATTATTTAGTTAGCTAGTAAATAATACATCTTCTAAGACTTTAATTCGGGAAATGGTAACTCGTTAAACAACTTCTTCCGTGGTGCCCCAAATTCCTAATGAGTTAATTGTTACATGATCGCTATGTGGCCGCTACCTTTCCCAGGAAGAGGACAAAGTCCCCCACGTTGTTGATGGTGGCCACTCTGAAGGCATTCTCTACCAGGATGACAGAAACTGGTGCTGTTGATCTCTGTGGCCGTGTACGTGTTCTGTGGTGAAAACAGACAAACAAGAGACAGAAGTATCATCAATAACAATGTGTGATTGCAGTCATCTTGGAATGAGTCTCCATTGTAATATATTGTTGTAAATGATATAACGTGTAATAGTAAGAATAATCAACATCTCACATGACAATCAATCTGATTCTGATAGAACACTTACTTGATTCAGGTATGTTAGACACTTCTTCAGGCTCCACAAGCAGCAGATGCAGGCTTTCAGCATACAGAGATCACAGGCATTTTCCTACAAACAGAAAACACATTCAGCTTTAGTTCTCCAGCCATTGTCTGGTTTGACTTGACAAACTGGTGGTTGGTATGAGCGAAAGTGAGTGTGTTTAAAGGCATAATCTGGGATATTTCTTGCTGCTAATGGTCTAATCTTGCCTGGCTACCCAGACACATTGCTCTGGCCAAACGCCACGCCCACGAATGTTTGTTTCTTATCGATAGAGCAGCGAAATAATTCTGTGTGAGTCGTCAGGCAATGTCAAATCTACCTAGACTGAGTTATTTGTTCATCCCCATGTGGAATTTGACTTCTGTTGTTTTTTATGTTTCTGGAAAACCTTCCAAACATCTGAAATAATTCCTTGTTTAACATTTCTGATTCACACTTTTTCTACCTTGATCAGTAGCAAAATTAGAACACTTCAGTGGAGAGTCCGGATTCCGCCCTCCAGCCCAACATTCCACGTGAGTATGCAGATCTCTCCGATATCTTCTCTTCATCAAAAGCTAAGTCTCCCTCCTCACAGGCCCTGGGACTGCACCATTGACCTGATGGAGGGACAACACCCCCCGAAGAGTCGGATTTACTCCCTTTCCAGGGCGGAGACTGAGGCCATGGAGAAGAATGTGGCGGAGACCCTGAAACAGGGGTTCATCAGACGCTCTACTTCTCCTGCCTCCGCCAGCTTCTTCTTCATGGCCAAAAAAGACAGAGGACTCAGGCCATGCATTGACTACATGGGGCTGAACGCTGTCACCACCATGTACCGGTACCCCCTCCCTCTGGTTCCGTCGGCTATCGAGCAGCTACGAGGGGCCCGGTACTTTACCAAGTTGGACCTGAGGAGCACCTACAACCTGATCCGAATCCGGGAAGGAGACGAATGGAAGGCTGCATTCAGCACTATCTCAGGCTACTATGAATACTACGTCATGCCCTAAGGCCTCGCCAACCCACCTTCTGTGTTCCAGTCCTTCGTCAAAGACGTGTTCCGAGACATGCTGAGTAGACAGGTGGTGGTGTACATCGATGATATCCTGATCTACTCGGCTACGTTCGAGGAGCACGTCAGGGACATATGAGCTGTCCTAGTCCGCCTCCAGGAACACAGCCTGTTGGTGAAGGGGGAGAAATGCGAATTCCACCAACAGGCCATCTCTTTCCTGGGATACACGATCAGTCCTCAGGGGGTGTTCATGGAAAGAGAGAAGACGGACGCCGTTAGGTCATGACCAGTCTCCACTACCATCAGGGGCCTACAGAGCTTCCTGGGCTTCGCCAACTTCTACCGGCATTTCATCAGGTCCTTCAGCTCCATAGCCGCCCCACTCACCTCTCTCCTTAAGGGTGGGCCTCAGAAGCTGGCCTGTAACCCTGATGCTGACGCTGCCTTCAAGAGGCTGAAGGAGAGGTTCACCACCGCGCCCATCCTAAAACACCAAGATCCATCTTGACCTTTCATCCTGGAGGTGGACGCAGCTGAGGAGGGCGTGGATGCTGTCCTCTCCCAGTGGCAAGGTAAGCCAATTGGGCCCAATTTCTTACTCGCTTTCAGTTCATTCTGTCCTACCGCCCAGGAATCCAGAATGTGAAAGCCAACGCACTCTCCAGGATGCACCATACCGGAGAAAAGAAGGATCTGGGGGGTCCTATCCTGCCCCCGTCTCTCATCTTTGGACCTGTTGTTTGGGATGTGGATGAAGACATCTGCCTGGCGGCTCAGGAGGACCCAGCGCCTGCCAACTCCCCTCCGGGGAGTGTGTATGTACCCACCAGTGTCTGTGACCGCTTGCTGATCTGGGCGCACACCACCCTTACGGCAGGGCACTCCGGTATTATGCACACCCTGCATTCTCTATCACAAAAATACTTGTGGCCCACCTTGGCTACTGATGTCTCTTGCTATGTCAACTACTGTTCCATATGTGCCCAAACGAAGCCACCTCGGAACGCCCCAGCAATCAAACTAGTTCCTTTACCAGTGCCTCACTTTAGTCACACCTGTCCATAGACTATGTCACCGACCTCCCACGTTCTGACGGCTTCACCACAGTCATGTTGGTCGTAAATCGGTTCTCCAAAGTTTTTTGCCACTAACTGGTGTTCCTTCTGCTCTCCAGGTCGCTGAGGTCCTGTTCCAACAGGTCTTCTGGTACTATGGACTGCTGGAGGACATCGTCTCGGACCGTGGCCCCCAATTCACCTCCTAAGTGTGGAAGGCTTTCCTGGAGAAGATCGGGGCCACGGCCAGCCTCACTTCCGGGTATAGGCCTCAGTCAAATGGGCAGGTGGAGCGCATGAACCAGGAGCAAGGGAAGTTTCTTCGTTGCCACTGTCAGGACTGGCAAGGTGAGTGTGCGAGGTTTCTTCCCTGGGCAGAATATGCCCAGAACTCCCTCGTTCACTCCACAGGGCCAACTCCCTTCCAATGCGTCCTGGTGTACCAGCCGGCCCTGGCCAATTGGACACCCAGCCAGACCGATGCGTCCGCTGTCGACGAGTGGTTCCACAAGGCCGGACAGGTCTGGGATGCCGCCCATGTCCGTCTAAAGAGGGCCATTCATCGGCAGAAGGACCAAGCTGACCGCCACCACAGTGAAGCTCCCACATTCCAGCCTGGTGATCATATCTGGCTGTTCACTCGAAACCTCCCTCTCCACCTGCCCTGCAAGAAACTGAGCACCAGGTTTGTGGGGCCGTTTAAGGTCCTCCGGCTGATTAATGAGGTGTCGTACCGGCTGCTCCTTCCCCCTCACTACCGTGTCTCACCTACCTTTTATGTGTCTCCTCAGGCCGGTGGTTCCTGGTCCTCTGGCGGACGCCATCCCCCGGGGTACACCCCCTCCGCCCCTGGACATTGACGGGAGTCCGGCGTATGCTGTGAGGGAGCTGCTGGACTCCAGGTTCCGTGGGGGACGGCTCCATTACCTGGTGGACTGGGAGGGGTATGGCCCTGAGGAGAGGAGCTGGGTTCCGGCTGGGGACGTTCTGGACCCCAACCTAATACAGTACTTCCACCGTTGGCGCCCTCACCGGCCCGCTCCTCGTCCTCTGGGTCGTCCTCAAGGTTGGCAACATCCTTCGGCAGGAGCCGCTCGTACGGGGGGCGGGGATACTGTCACGTCTCCTCCCGTTGCTCCCCTCCGGCGCTCTGATTCGCCGGTCTACTGAGCCACCGGTCTGAGCGCACCACCTCAGCAACACAGGAATGGAAACCCAACGCACCCTAATCACCTCCAGCGCACCTGCACCTCATCATCTCATCACCACCACTATATAGCCCTGGACTGTTCAGTCATTGTTGTGTGTAATTGTTAGCATCGTGTCGTTTACTCGTTCCTTGTTATTCTCTTTCTCATTGTTAAGTAAACCTTGACCATGTTGATTCCTGCGTCTGTGTCCTGCCTCTTCGTATCCTCAGTACTAGTCACAGAAGTGGGCCAGTCGCAGAATGAGGACATGATGGAGGTCAGGGTCAGCTGGGATTTATTCCTGATATCCACCACAGGGTAGAAGAAATTGGAGTTAGGAAATAGTCAAACTGATACAGGACAGACCTGGATTCAAATAGTATTTGTTTTCTTTCAGACACTTTGAGCGTTTGACTGAGCCTGTATATGGAGTGCCAGACATTTAATAATTATATTTCTATGGTGCCAGATTGATGGTTTTTGTACTTATGTGACTATTCTATTGGTTATATTGCACCTGGGAAGCTCAATCAAGTGCAGCTAACGTATTTGACAGAAGAAGAAATACACTTTGAACCCTGGTCTGATACAGAGCAATTTCCAATTCACCACATCACCATCACAAACATTTCATTTCGTTCAATATATTGTTTTATTGTTGGGTATATATACATGATTGTTTTTAGATTTGGGTGTATTGTTTTATTGTTTGTCTCTCTTAGTGGATATCTTAATGACATACAGACACAATGTCATGCCCTGACTTATGGGACTCTAGTATGTTGAGTCAGGGTGTGGTATTCTATGTTGTATTTTCTATGTTTACGTTCTAGGTGTTGTAGTTCTATGTTTGGCCGGGTGTGATTCCCAATCAGAGACAGCTGTCGCTCGTTGTCTCTGATTGGGGATCATACTTAAGCAGCCTATTGGCAATCATGGGTTGTGGGATCTTGTTCCGTGTAGGGGATTGTTTTTCTGTTTAGCCTGAGGACTTCACGTTTGGTTTGGTTTGGTTTGTTGTTTTGTTCGTGTGTTTATCGGTGAAATAAACATGTATGCCTTTCACGCTGCGCCTTGGTCTGACCCGTCCTTAAACGAACGTGACAGAAGATCCCACCAAACACGGACCAAGCAGCGTGCCCAGGAGCAAACACCCTGGACACAGGTGGGGAAGATGTGGTCTTGGGAGGAGATATTTGCAGGGAAAGGACCATGGGCGAAGGTAGATGCCCAGGCAGGAGAGGAGCAACGGCAACACAGAGGGCGCCAGTTGAGGAGGAAGCCCGAGAAGCAGCCCCAAGAAAATGTTTGGGGGGGCACACGGGGTAATTGGCGGAGCCTAGGTTCAGAGCAGAGCAGAGCTAGGAAGCGTGTGACTGGGCAGGCTCCGTGTTATGCGGAGCTACGTACTGGGTCGCCAGTGCGCCGGCACAGTCCTGTACGTCCTGTGCTAGCACCACGCACGTGCCGTGCAAAAATGGGCATCCAGCCAGGACGGGGTGTGCCGGCTCAATGCTCCTGGTCTCCAGTACGCCTCCTCGGTCCCGCATATCCTGCGCCGGTTCTACGTACTGTATCGCCAGTGCGCGTGCACAGCCCAGTGCGTCCTATGCTAATGCCACACACATACTGTACGGAAGTAGGCATCCAGCCAGGACGGGTTGTGCCAGCTCTCTGCTCCAGACCTCCAGTCCGCCTCCACAGTCCGGCCCGGCCCGTTCCTGTTCCTCGCACCAAGCCAGTGGTGCGTGTTCCCAGTCCGGCCCGGCCCGTTCCTGCTCCCCGCACCAAGCCAGTGGTGCGTGTTCCCAGTCCGGCCCGGCCCGTTCCTGCTTCCCGCACCAAGCCAGTGGTGCGTGTCGCCAGTCCGGCCCGGCCCGTTCCTGCTCCTCGCACCAGACCAGTGGTGCGTGTGTCCAGTCCGGCACGGCCCGTGCCCATTCCACCAGTGCCTGGTCTGGCACCGGTCAGCTGCTCCACTCCGGAGCCAGAGCAGTCCGCTCCACCGGTGCCTAGTCCAGCTCCGGTCAGCAGCTCTACTCCGGAGCCAGAGCAGTCCTCTCCACCGGTGCCCAGTCCAGCTCCGGTCAGCGGCTCCAGTCCGGAGCCAGAGTAGTCCGCTCCACCGGTGCCCAGTCCAGCTCCGGTCAGCGGCTCCAGTTCAGACCCAGACGTCAGCCCCTCTCCAGGTTCGGGGTCTCCCACACCAGGGTCCAGACAGGGCTTGGTACATCGTGGGAGGAAGGAGAGGGGAAGCAGCACGCCGAGGTCCAGACCAGACCAGGGGCGTAACGGGGAGGCTGAGAGAATGTGGTCGTCACGCCCAGAGCCGGATCCGCCTCAGAGGCGGAATACCCACCCAGACCCTTCCCTGTCATGTCAGGTTGGTGCGGTCGGAGTCTGCACCTTTGGTGGGAGGGGGGTACTGTCACTCCCTGACTTATGGGACTCTAGTATGTTGAGTCAGGGTGTGGTATTCTATGTTGTATTTTCTATGTTTACGTTCTAGGTGTTGTAGTTCTATGTTTGGCCGGGTGTGATTCCCAATCAGAGACAGCTGTCGCTCGTTGTCCCTGATTGGGGATCATACTTAGGCAGCCTATTGGCAATCATGGGTTGTGGGATCTTGTTCCGTGTAGGGGCTTGTTTTGTGTTTAGCCTGAGGACTTCACGTTTGGTTTGGTTTGATGTTTTGTTCGTGTGTTTATCGGTGAAATAAACATGTATGCCTTTCACGCTGCGCCTTGGTCTGACCTTAAACGAACGTGACACACAAACCCATGTCCAAGATTGAGCTGATCCTCTCTTGTCCCACAGCTCTCACAAAGACAAGCGGACATGGACTGTTTTCATTTTATTTTATTAATCTGCATAAAATGTTTAGTAATGACTTAACGTTTCCACAATTTAGATATTGTCAGTTATGATCATGCATTGCCTCTGACATAAGACAACTTCACTATTTGTCTTACAGAAAGTAATATAAAACTTTCTTATCAGAGTAAATGGCTATTTCATGTTTGAGCCACCGTAGTAACATGATCCTGTTAACAGGCGAGGGAGAACACCTTGCACAAATTTAGAATAAAAAATAATCACAAACTTTCCAAAAATATCCATGCAAGAAGACTTTAAACAAGTTCTAGACTGAGATGGAGTTTTTCAGACAGAAAAGTACCTGTTAATCATCTGTTATGCTAGTCAGTTGTATTTGTCTTACAGTTAGTGAGTGCATACATTTTTTTTTTTCATACTGGTCCCCCGTGGGAATCGAACCCACAACCCTGGCGTTGTAAGCGCCATGCTCTACCAACTGAGCTACACGGGACTCGTCACCACACGCTTACAAAACCCCCCAATAAAATTCCTAGAAACTGGCCATGAGTAGATATGATGGTGAAAGCTACATATACGTACACATAACATACTGTTAGTTAGCTGTCTGTGAGTGCTGTTAATGTAGAGACTAATGACTACTTGGAAGCTCAATTTGAGGAGATTTGTGCGTATGCTGTCCTTTGTAAATGAGTTGTAACATGGAATGTTCCATTCAAGGATGCAAAGTTGTTCTTTACAACGTGTTTTGATTGGATGCGTAGCAATGACAAGGGGCCTTTCGGAAATGCTGACTCACGTTACTATGAAACAAAGAATGAAGAGAGATCAGCCATGTGAAGGGTTAATTATGTTCCAGAGCACAGAGCAGCACTGGGTGGGGAGGAGCATGTCAACATCACTTTACTTAAGTGAAACTGAAGTGTTTAGACGTACTGTATGTTGCGCACACAAGTCAACTGTCTCAAACTCTTCTGAAAAATCTGTTACGACAGCTACGCAGTCTCTGTTTTAAAAAGAATACTACAGTATATAGTACCGAAAAATCTGAGAAAGCACCCACACTCTTTCACACACAGATACAGATGTGTAGAGATTAACAAGGGCAGGTGAAGATAAATTCTACTGTGTGAATTCTTGCATTCTCCTGTTTTCTTTATCAACTACAATACTCTCTGTATGTTTAACTTAATTTTGAACATTGACTAATTAAACTGTATGTTGTATAGTTAAACAACTTGAATCAAGGTTTGTTAGTGTCTCTAAATGCCGTGTTGACAATGGAACTGAAACTATCGGGAGCTGACTCATTCCAGGAAATCATTTAAAGTTCCACCTTCTCTGTCTAGATATGGCTTCCTCCAGCAGTCTCCAGTCTGAAGAGCGGTTCCTGTGCTCTATATGTCTGGACATTTTCACTGAGCCAGTCACTACTTCATGTGGACACAACTTCTGCAGGGCCTGTGTCACAAAGTACTGGAATAGCAAGGACCTGTGTCAATGTCCACTGTGTCGGGAGACATTTTCCAGACGACCTAAGCTTCGTGTCAACACAACGTTCAGAGAGGTTGTAGAGAATTTTTTAAAGATGAGAGAAAGAGGTAGAAATGGGTCCCCTCCTAAACCTAAAATAGTGCCCTGTGACGTCTGCACTGGGACGAAGCGCAAGGCCCTAAAGTCCTGCCTGGTGTGTCAGACCTCGTTCTGTGAGACTCACCTGGAGCCTCATCAGATAGCCTCACCCTTAAAGAGACACAAACTGATCGACCCTGTGGTGAACCTAGAAGACAGGATGTGTAAGAAGCATGACAGACTCCTGGAGATGTTCTGTAGGACTGACCAGACATGTGTGTGTCAGTTCTGCACTGAGGCAGACCACAAGACTCATGACACTGTCTCTATAGAGGAAGAGTGTGGAGAAAGGAAGGCTCAGCTGGGGAAAACTGAGGCAGAAGTGCAGCAGATTATCAAGGAGCGACTGATGAAGGTTAAAAGTATCAAACTCTCAGTAGATCTCAGCAAGAGAGGCGCAGAGAGAGAGATAGCAGAGAGTATGCAGGTTTTCACTGCTCTGATGTGCTCCATTATGAAAAGCAAGGGTGAGCTTGTAAAGGTAATTGAGGAGAAGCAGAAAGCAGTAGAGAGGCAGGCTGAAGTGCTAATTAAAGAACTGGAGCAGGAAATCACTGAGCTAAAGAGGAGAAGCACTGAGCTGAAGCAGCTCTCCCACAGTGAGGACCACCTCCAACTTCTCCAGAGCTTCCTATCCCTAGTGTGCAACCCTCCACCCACCAAGAGCTGGTCTGAGATCAGTGTTCACAGTGATCTGTTTGTGGGGACTCTGAGGAGAGCTGTGTCTCAGCTGGATGAGACACTGAATAAAGAGATGGAGAAGCTGCCTGGAGTCAAACTGAAGAGGATTCAGCAGTATGCAGTGGATGTGACTCTTGACCCTGATACAGCACATCCCAGTCTCATCCTGTCTGAAGATGGAAAACAAGTAAGATGTGGAAACACACTACAGAATCTTCCTGACAATCCAAAAAGGTTTGATTGTCATCGGTTTGTCCTTGGAAAGAATGGCTTCTCCTCAGGAAGATTTTACTATGAGGTGACAGTTAAGGGTAAGACTAGATGGAATTTAGGAGTGGCCAGAGAGTCCACTGACAGGAAGGGGATTATCACACCGAGACCTGAGGATGGACTCTGGACTGTGTCGCGAAGGGATGAGAATGTGTACCTTAATGGAACCTTGAACTCTATCCTCTCCCTGAGAGAGAAACCCCAGAAGGTGGGGATGTTTGTGGACTATGAGGAGGGTCAGGTCTCCTTTTATGATGTGGAGGCCAGGTCTCATATATACTCTTTCACTGGATGCACCTTTACAGAGAAGCTCTTTCCATTCTTAGGCCCCTCTGATAATGATGATGGTCAAAACTCAGCCCCTCTCATCATCTCTCCTGTCAATCACACACACTGATTAAACGATGGAGAGGGAACAGATAATCAATAATTACATTCACAAATCATTAAATATATCAATTTAGAAATGATTATATTTAGTCAGTTGACATTACATTTACATTTACGTCATTTAGCAGACGCTCTTATCCAGAGCGACTTACAAATTGGTGCATTCACCCTATAGCCAGTTGGATAACCACTTTACAATTTTATTTATTTATTTTTTTTTTTTTTTGGGGGGGGTAGAAGGATTACTTTATCCTATCCCAGGTATTCCTTAAAGAGGTGGGGTTTCAAATGTCTCCGGAAGGTGGTGAGTGACTCCGCTGTCCTGGCGTCGTGAGGGAGCTTGTTCCACCATTGGGGTGCCAGAGCAGCGAACAGTTTTGACTGGGCTGAGCGGGAACTATGCTTCCGCAGAGGAAGGGGAGCCAGCAGGCCAGAGGTGGATGAACGCAATGCCCTCGTTTGGGTGTAGGGACTGATCAGAGCCTGAAGGTACGGAGGTGCCGTTCCCCTCACTGCTCAATAGGCAAGCACCATGGTCTTGTAACGGATGCGAGCTTCAACTGGAAGCCAGTGGAGTGTGCGGAGGAGGGGGGTGACGTGAGAGAACTTGGGAAGGTTGAACACCAGACGGGCTGCGGCATTCTGGATGAGTTGTAGGGGTTTAATGGCACAGGCAGGGAGCCCAGCCAACAGCGAGTTGCAGTAATCCAGACGGGAGATGACAAGTGCCTGGATTAGGACCTGTGCCGCTTCCTGTGTAAGGCAGGGTCGTACTCTCCGAATGTTGTAGAGCATGAACCTGCAGGATCGGGTCACCGCCTTGATGTTAGCGGAGAACGACAGGGTGTTGTCCAGGGTCACGCCAAGGCTCTTCGCACTCTGGGAGGAGGACACAACGGAGTTGTCAACCGTGATGGCGAGATCATGGAACGGGCAGTCCTTCCCGGGAGGAAGAGCAGCTCCGTCTTGCCAGGGTTCAGCTTGAGGTGGTGATCCGTCATCCATACTGATATGTCTGCCAGACATGCAGAGATGCGATTCGCCACCTGGTTATCAGAAGGGGGAAAGGAGAAGATTAGTTGTGTATCGTCAGCGTAGCAATGATAGGAGAGGCCATGTGAGGATATGACAGAGCCAAGTGACTTGGTGTATAGGGAGAAAAGGAGAGGGCCTAGAACTGAGCCCTGGGGGACACCAGTGGTGAGAGCACGTGGTGCGGAGACAGCTTCTCGCCACGCCACTTGGTAGGAGCGACCGGTCAGGTAGGACGCAATCCAGGAGTGAGCCGCGCCGGAGATGCCCAGCTCGGAGAGGGTGGAGAGGAGGATCTGATGGTTCACAGTATCAAAGGCAGCAGACAGGTCTAGAAGGACAAGAGCAGAGGAGAGAGAGTTAGCTTTAGCAGTGCGGAGAGCCTCCGTGACACAGAGAAGAGCAGTCTCAGTTGAATGACCAGTCCTGAAACCTGACTGGTTTGGATCAAGAAGGTCATTCTGAGAGAGATAGCAAGAGAGTTGGCTAAAGACGGCACGCTCAATAGTTTTGGAAAGAAAAGAAAGAAGGGATACTGGTCTGTAGTTGTTGACATCAGTGGGATCGAGTGTTGGTTTTTTGAGAAGGGGAGCAACTCTCGCTCTCTTGAAGACGGAAGGGACATAGCCAGCGGTCAAGGATGAGTTGATCAGCGAGGTGAGGTAGGGGAGAAGGTCACCGGAGATGGTCTGGAGAAGAGAGGAGGGGATGGGGTCAAGCGGGCAGGTTGTTGGGCGGCCTGCAGTCACTAGTCGCAAGATTTTATCTGGAGAGAGAGGGGAGAAAGAAGTCAAAGCATAGGGTAGGGCAGTGTGAGCAGGACCAGCAGTGTCATTAGACATAACAAACGAGGATCGGATGTCGTCAACCTTCTTTTCAAAGTGGTTGACGAAGTCATCCACAGAGAGGGAGGGGGGGGGGGGGGGATTCAGCAGTGAGGAGAATGTGGCAAAGAGCTTCCTAGGGTTAGAGGCAGATGCTTGGAATTTAGAGTGGTAGAAAGTGGCCTTAGCAGCAGAAACAGATGAAGAAAATGTAGAGAGGAGGGAGTGAAAAGATGCCAGGTCGGCAGGGAGTTTAGTTTTCTTCCATTTCCGCTCAGCTGCCCGGAGCTCTGTTCTGTGAGCTCGCAATGAGTCATCAAGCCACGGAGCTGGAGGGGAGGACCGAGCCGGCCGGGAGGATAGGGGACACAGGGAGTCAAAGGATGCAGAAAGGGAGGAGAGGAGGGTTGAGGAGGCAGAATCAGGAGATTGGAGGGAGAAGGATTGAGCAGAGGGAAGAGATGATAGGATGGAAGAGGAGAGAGTAGTGGGAGAGAGAGAGCGAAGGTTGCGGCGGCGCGTTACCATCTGTGTTGGGGCAGAGTGAGTAGTGTTGGAGGAGAGCGAGAGAGAAAAGGATACAAAGTAGTGGTCGGAGACATGGAGGGGAGTTGCAGTGAGATTAGTAGAAGAGCAACATCTAGTAAAGATGAAGTCAAGCGTATTGCCTGCCTTGTGAGTAGGGGGGACGGTGAGAGGGTGAGGTCAAAAGAGGAGAGGAGTGGAAAGAAGGAGGCAGAGAGAAATGAGTCAAATGTAGACGTAGGGAGGTTGAAATCCCCCAAAACTGTGAAGGGTGAGCCATCCTCAGGAAAGGAACTTATCAAGGCGTCAAGCTCATTGATGAACTCTCCAAGGGAACCTGGAGGGCGATAGATGACAAGGATATTAAGCTTAAATGGGCTAGTGACTGTGACAGCGTGGAATTCAAATGAGGAGATAGACAGATGGGTTAGGGGAAAAATTGAGAATGACCACTTGGGAGAGATGAGGATTCCTGTGCCACCACCCCTCTGACCAGATGCTCTCGGGGTATGCGAGAACACATGGTCAGACGAGGAGAGAGCAGTAGGAGTAGCAGTGTTTTCAGTGGTAATCCATGTTTCCGTCAGCGCCAGGAAGTCGAGGGACTGGAGGGTAGCATAGGCTGGGATGAAGTCAGCCTTGTTGGCAGCAGAACGGCAGTTCCAGAGGCTGCCTGAGACCTGGAACTCCAGGTGTGTGGTGCGTGCAGGGACCACCAGGTTAGAGAGGCAGCAGCCACGCGGTGTGAGGCGTGACACATGACTAGAATTTCCATGGATGTCCTCTGAAATCTCATCATCAAATGAAAATGGAATCTTCTTTACTCTGTTAGGGACAAATTGAAAATGACTGGGGAAGGGGTGGTCCAAAATATGGGAGGGTTGTCAAACCTTTTTTATTGCTTTGGGGAGGGTTGTGTGTTTTTGGGGGGGGGCACAGGGGAGGTTGGTGCGTTTTTTCCCCTGGTTTACATTTGCCATTCTGCACGTATTTTCCCTATAAACAATGGCTTAACCTACTTTCTATATTACCCTATTAAAGTTTAGAAACGTTTGGGGAAGGTATGGCTATTATTAAGCTTTAGCTACTGCAGGCATTAGATATGAAGGTAGTGTGCCCCTGCGATCCCACTGACTCTGGCAGTTGAATTTGAGGTGAGGAAGGACGTTTTAGGCCTACCAGAGTTATTCCTATAATCTAACAATATAATACTTATCTCTATACAACATATTCAGATAGAAAATTAACGAATTACCTTTCTTCTGTAGTTCTATATCTGTATAGCAGATGCAGTAGCCATCTGACATAAATAAATGCATATCGGTGTCGAGGGGGAGTATTTAGTCAGCACCTTGTGCAAGTTCTCCCACTTCACCTACTAATTTCTCATTTTGTCTGTCGGGTACTATGATGAAAATTACATGCTCTCTCATCTTTTTAAGTGGGAGAACTTGATTGGTGGCTGACTAAATATTTTTCCCCCACTGTAGCATGCCACCAGCATATCTCTATCTCTCTGGGGTTAGACCTAAGCTTATTTTCCTGTATTGACAGTGGCTTGCGAAAGTATTCACCCCCCTTGGCATTTTTCCTATTTTGTTGCCTTACAACCTGGAATGAAAATGGATTTTGGGGGGATTTGTATAATTTCATTTACACAACATGCCTACCACTTTGAAGATGCAAAATATTTTTTATTGTGAAACTAACAACAAATAAGACAGAAAAAACAGAAAACTTGAGCGTTTATAACTATTCACCCCTCTAAAGTCAATACTTTGTAGAACCACCTTTTGCAGCAATTACAGCTGCAAGTCCCTTGGGGTATGTCTCTATAAGCTTGGACATCTAACCACTGGGATTTTTGCCCATTCTTCAAGGCAAAACTGCTCCAGATCCTTCAAGTTGGAGGGGTTCCGCTGGTGTACAGCAATCTTTAAGTCATACCACAGATTCTCAATTGGATTGAGGTCTGGGCTTTGACTAGTCCATTCCAAGACATTTAAATGATTCCCCTTAAACCACTCAAATGTTGCTTTAGCAATAGGCTTAGGGTCATTGTCCTGATGGAAGGTGAACCTCCGTCCCAGTCTCAAATCTCTGGAAGACTGAAACTGGTTTCCCTCAAGAATTTCCCTGTATTTAGCGCCATCCATCATTACTTCAATTCTGACCAGTTTACCAATCCCTGCCGATGAAAAACATCCCCACAGCATGATGCTGCCACCACCATGCTTCACTGTGGGGATGGTGTTCTCGGGGTGATGAGAGGTGTTGAGTTTGCTCCAGACATAGTGTTTTCCTTGATGGCAAAAAAGCTCAATTTTAGTCTCATCTGACCAGAGTACTTTCTTCCATATGTTTGGGGAGTCTCCCACATGCATTTTGGCAAACACCAAATGTGTTTGCTTATTTATTTATTTTTAAGCAATGGCTTTTTTCGGGCCACTCTTCCGTCAAGCCCAGCTCTGTGGAGTGTACGGCTTAAAGTGGTCCAATGGACAGATACTCCAATCTCCGCTGTGGAGCTTTGCAGCTCCTTCAGGGTTATCTTTGGTCTCTTTGTTGCCTCTCTGATTAATGCCCTCCTTGCCTGGTCCATGGGTTTTGGTGGGCGGCCCTCTCTGCAGGTTTGCTGTGGTGCCATATTCTTTCAATTTTTTTATAATGGATTTAATAGTGCTCAGTGGGATGTTCAAAGTTTCGGATATTTTTTTATAACCCAACCCTGATCTGTACTTCTCCATAACTTTGTCCCTGACCTGTTTGGAGAGCTCCTTGGTCTTCATTGTGCCGCTTGCTTGGTGGTGCCCCTTGCTTAGTGGTGTTGCAGACTCTGAGGCCTTTCAGAAGAGGTGTATATATACTGAGATCATGTGACAGATCATGTTTTAATTAGATCGCACACAGGTGGACTTTATTTAACTAATTATGTGACTTATGAAGGTAATTGGTTGCACCAGATCTTATTTAGGGGCTTCATAGCAAAGGGGGTGAATACATATGCATGCACCACTTTTCTGTAATTAATTTTTTTCGCATTTTTCATTTCACTTCACCAATTTGGACTATTTTGGTATGTCCATTACATGAAATCCAAATAAAAATCCATTTAAATTACATTTTGTAATGAAACAAAATAGGAAAAACTCCAAGGGGGAGGAATACTTTTGCAAGGCACTGTAACTATATGAGGGGGGAGTGTGTTCAATTTATTTGACAGTACTTATGTAAATTTGATATTTCCAGCATTATTATTTTTTTATTATTTTCTTTGCAAAAATGTATAAAAACTTGTTTTTATCTTTGTCATTATGGGGTATTGTGTGTAGATTGAATTCACTGTATATCGTTTTATTGTTTCTCCATCTTAGTGGATATCTTAATGACATACAGACACAAACCCATGTCCCCATTGATCTGAACCTCTCTTACCCAACAGCTCTCACAAACACAGGTGGACATTCCTTATTTTTGTTGTTTTATTACTCTGCTAAAAATGTTATTAAAAATATTCCGGGTTAAAACTCTGTTTGCATTCATAAATAGAGATACTGTCATAGAGAATCCTTTTTCTATGGATAGAGTATTACAAACTCAATAAGCAGTAATGACTCAATGTTGCCACAATATAGGGATTGTCAGTTATGATAATGCTTTGCCTTTAACATAAGACAATATATTTAACAAATATACATTGAACAAAAATATAAACGCAACATGAAACAATTTCAAAGATTTTAATGAGTTACAGTTCATATAAGGAAATTAATTAATTAATTAATTAGACCCTAATTTATGACTGAGAATACAGATATGCATCTGTTGGTAACAGATACCTTAGAAAAAGGTAGGTAGGGGCGTGGATCATAAAATCAGTCAGTATCTGGTGTGACCACCATTTGCCTCATGCAGCACGACACATCTCCTTTCGAAAAGAGTTGATAAGGCTGTTGATTGTGTCCTGTGGAATGTTGTCCCACTCCTCTTCAATGGCTGTGCGAAGTAGCTGGATATTAGCAGGAACTGGAACATGTTGTCTACACGTCTATCCAAAATATCCCAAACATGCTCAATGGGTGACATGTCTGGTGAGTGTGCAGGCCATGGAAGAACTAGGGCATTTTCAGCTTCCAGGAATTGTGTACAGATTCTTGCAACATGGGGCCGTGCATTATCATGCTGAAACATGAGGTGATGGCTGCGGATGAACAGGCCTCAGGATCTCATCACGGTATCTTTGTGCATTCAAATTGCCATCAATTAAAGGCAATTGCGTTTGTTGTCTGTAGCTTATGCCTGCGCATACCATAACACTACCTCCACCCTGGGGCACTCTGTTCATAACAATGACTTCAGCAAACCGCTCTTCCACACAACGCCATACATGATGTCTGCCATCTGCCCGGAACAGTTGAAACTGGTAGCACACTTCTCTAGCGTACCAGTGGCCATCAAAGGTGAGCATTTGCCCACTGAAGTCGGTGATCATGCCGAACTGGAGTCAGGTCAAGACCCTGGTGAGGATGATAAGCACGCAGATGAGGACAGACTCCTGGAGATGTTCTGTAGGACTGACCAGACATGTGTGTGTCAGTTCTGCACTGAGGCAGACCACAAGACTCATGACACTGTCTCTATAGAGGAAGAGTGTGGAGAGAGGAAGACTCAGCTGGGGAAAACTGAGGCAGAAGTTGCAGCAGATTGTCAAGGAGCGACTGATGAAGGTTAAAAGTATCAAACTCTCGGTAGATCTCAGCAAGAGAGACGCAGAGCGAGAGAAAGCAGAGATTGTGCAGGTCTTCACTGCTCTGGTGTGCTCCATTAAGAAAAGCCAGGGTGAGCTTGTTAAGGTAATTGAGGAGAAGCAGAAAGCAGTAGAGAGGCAGGCTGAAGTGCTCATTAAAGAGCTGGAGCAGGAAATCACTGAGCTAAAGAGGAGAAGGACTGAGCTGAAGCAGCTCTCACACACTGAGGACCACCTCCAACTTCTCCAGAGCTTCTGATTCGTGGTGTGCACCCCTCCACCCACCAAGGACTGGTCAGTCAGTGTTCACAGTGATCTGTGTGTGGGCACTGTGAGGAGAGCTCTTTCTCAGCTGAAGGAGACACTGAATAAAGAGATGGAGAAGCTGCCTGGAGTCAAACGGAAGAGGATTCAGCAGTATACAGTGGATGTGACTCTGGACCATGATACAGCACATCCCTGGCTCATCCTGTCTGAAGATGGGAAACATTTGAGATATGAATTTACCTGACAATACAAAAAGGTTTGATCGTTTTGGCATTGTCCTTGGAGAGGATGGCTTATCCTCAGGGAGATTTTAGTATGAAGTGATGGTTAAGGGGAAGACTAAGTGGACTTTAGGAGTGGTCAGAGAGTCCATAGACAGGAAGGGGAACATCATATTGAGCCCTGAGCATGGACTCTGGACTTTGTCCCTAAGGGACGTGAATGTGTACCAAGTCTGTACCTCCCACGCTATCCTCCTCTCCCTGAGAGAGAAGCCCCAGAAAGTGGGGGTGTTTGAGGACTATGAGGAGGGTCAGGTCTTTAAAAAAAAAAATATATATATATATATATATATATATAAATCGTGTGTCTTGCCCATTCACTCTCTGAATGGCACACATACACAATCCATGTCTCAACGGTCTCATGGCTTAAAAATCCTTCTTTAACCTGTCTCCTCCCCTTCATCCACACTGATTGAAGTGGATTTAATAAATTATATCAGTAAGATATCATAGCTTTTCTCCTACCCATAATGCTGACATTCTTTGACAGAAAGAAAACTAACCCTCAAAGGGAAGCTGAACCAAATAAAACGACTTCTCTGGTTGAAAGCTGGTTATGTGGCATTGATTTTAGTCAAAACCAATTTTATTATTTCAAAATTGACTACAAAATGTAAATAGGATAATTTGTCATAATGTCAGTATCTTTCAAAACAGAGATATGCGAGATTCTGTTAAATGTATGACTTTCCTTGGTTATTTAAGGGTTGGGTTTTGATTTCAATCATGCCCAGTCATGCCCACTTGGCCTCTAAGACGGGGTGGTAGCAACTCAGACTTGTTTACATGCATACCAGACATAGTCACCAACATAATGTTGAAAGAATGAGACTTCTTCATTATAAATGGCTTAGGTTTTTCCACCTCAAACATCCTCACATTTGATAGATAACGTTAGCATCACAAACCCAACTGTCATCAAAGCTACTCTAGAAAGGAGGAAATGCCTAATGCAATTTTGAATTCTTGAACATTCATGTTCACGATGTCATGCTGCGTCACGCGGTTGCTAAGCCAATAGTCACTTCATTAAACTCAAATGAACTTAAATGAAAAACTAATACAAGTTATGTTGCTTTAATTATTAACATAATTTAGGTCTAATGCTGACCTTTGACAGAAAATGATACTATTTTTCATATACTCTATCAAAGTGAATCTAATATATGGCACGTCCTTAGCCTTTGATCTGGTTGTGGATGCAGGTGAGGATGGTCACAGTGCCCAGGTGGAAGCTGTCACGTCTCCTCCCGTTGCTCCCCTCCGGCATTCTGATTCACCGGTCTACTGAGCCACCGGTCTGAGCGCACCACCTCGGCAACACAGGAATGGAAACCCAACGCACCCTAAGCACCTGCACCTCATCATCTCATCACCACCACTATATAGCCCTGGACTGTTCAGTCATTGTTGTGTGTAATTGTTAGCATTGTGTCGTTTACACGCGCCTTGTTATTATCTTTCTCATTGTTAAGTAAACCTTTACCTTGTTGATTCCTGCGTCTGCGTCCTGCCTCTTCGTATCCTTAGTACTCGTCACAGAATTACACACCTCTCACGAAAATGGATGCAGCAGGTAATCCTCCTGGAGTTTTCCAGCCTCGACCATCACCAGTAGCAGCTTGCCAAGTTGAACGCTGCCATGCAGGAAGTGCTCCAAGCTCTGCATAAATCTGCCCAGCGCTCCGGTTACTCCTCAGGGAGCGGCGAGTGCACCCAGTCCACCTGTTCCCGTGCTATCACAAACTATGCGCTATGACGGTAAAACTACTAAATGTAGCGGCTTCCTGCTACATGTTTCACTTTATCTGGCGCGTCAGCCTGGGGCATATCCATCTGACCAAGCCAGGATAGCGCTAGTGATTTCGCTACTTAAAGGAAAGGCGCTGGATTGGGCCACGTCAGTCTGGGATGGAGGTGAGGCCGCGGCGCTTCCCTACTCCACCTTCCTCGCTCGGTTCAGGGCGGTGTTTGATTATCCAAGGCAGGGAACGGACGAGGGTGAGGGTCTCCTCCAGCTACAACAGGGAGATGGGCCCGCGTCCGAGTACGCTCTGAGCTTTCGCACGGTGGCGGCGTCTTTCGGCTGGAATGAGCGTGCTCTGCGCACGGCCTTCAGGAGAGGCTTACGGGAGAACATCAAGACGGAACTCGCATGTCGGGACGACGAGATGGGCCTTGATACCCTCATCGCAACGTCCATCCGTCTTGACGACATGTTGAGAGACAGACAGCGTTCCCAACACCTCCCGGAACTCGACGCTCACCCCATTTGAGCTATGGAAGCCGCCCTGCCTCCGAGTCCTCACCAATGGAGGTGGACAGCACGCCCTACACCACCAAGGAACACAGATCTCCTGGTGGTTTCCAATCTAGGCGGTATGACTCCCGTCAACGCTCCGTGAGTGTTACGTCATCTCCTATCACAAAACCATTGTTTTTAGTTCCCATAACGGTGACTGGTTATTCCTTCTCTTCCATTTCCAATTCAATGATAGATTCCGGTTCAGTGGGGAACCTTATAGATAGGGAGCTGGTCTCTGAATGGGGGTTGCCCACCGTGCCACTGCCTTCTCCACTACACGTCTCCTCGCTGGACAATAAGCCACTTGGATCAGGCACCATTATGCACATCACTCTCCCCATCACCATCACCATTCCCACACTACCAGAGCACCCCACGAGGAGCTGTCATTCCACATCGTCACTTCACCCCTTCACCGGATCGTCTTGGGATTGCCCTGGCTCAGACTACACAACCCCACCATTAATTGGATCACCAAGAGGATCACAGCCTGGTCCACTTCATGCGGGAAGACCTGCCTGCCAGTGGTTTGTTGTTCCACGTCAGCGGAGATTCCGGATTCCGCCCTCCAGCTCAGCATTCCACGTGAGTATGCAGATCTCTCCGAAGTCTTCTCTTCATCAAAGGCTATGTGTTTCCCTCCTCACAGGCCCTGGGACTGCGCCATTGACCTGTTGGAGGGACAACACCCCCCGAAGAGTCGCATTTACTCCATTTCCAGGGCGTAGACTGAGGCCATGGAGAAGAATGTGGCGGAGACCCTGAAACAGGGGTTCATCAGAAGCTCTACCTATCCTGCCTCCGCCAGCTTCTTCTTCATGGCCAAAAAAGATGGAGGATTGAGGCCGTGCATTGACTACAGGGGGCTGAACGCAGTCACCACCAAGTACCGGTACCCCCTCCCTCTGGTTCCGTTGGCCATCGAGCAGCAACGAGGGGCCCGGTACTTTACCAAGTTCGACCTGAGGAGTGCAAACAACCTGATCCGAATTCGTGAAGGAGACGAGTGGAAGACTGCATTCAGCACTACCTCAGGCCACTATGAATACTACGTCATGCCCTACGGCCTCGCCAACGTGCCTTCTGTGTTCCAGTCCTTTGTCAATGACGTGTTCCGAGACATGCTGAGTCGACAGGTGGTTTTGTACATCGACAATATCCTAATCTACTCGGCTACGTTCGAGGAGCACGTCAGGGACATCAGAGCTGTCCTACTCCGCCTCCAGGAACACAGCCTGTTGGTGAAGGGGGAGAAATGTGAATTCCACCAACAGCCCATCTCCTTCCTGGGATACAGGATCAGTCCTCAGGGGGTGTTCATGGAAAGAGCGAAGACGGACGCCGTCAGGCCATGGCCAGTCCCCACCACCAAGGGCCTACAGAGCTTCCTGGACTTCGCCAATTTCTACCGGCGTTTCATCAGTTCCTTCAGCTCCATAGCCGCCTCGCTCACCTCTCTCCTTAAGGGTGGGCCTCAGAAGCTGGCCTGGGACCCTGATGCTGACGCTGCCTTCAAGAGGCTGAAGGAGAGGTTCACCACTGCGCCCATCCTAAAACACCCAGATCCATCTTGACCTTTCATCCTGGAGGTGGACGCATCTGAGGAGGGCGTGGGTGCGGTTCTCTCCCAGCGGCAAGGTAAGCCAGAGAAAATGTATCCCTGTGCCTTTTTCTCTTAAAAGCTTACCCTGCATAGAGGAACTATGGAGTTGGAGACAGGGAGCTGTTGGCAGAGGTCCTTGCTCTGGAGGAATGGAGACACTGGCAGTAAGGCAGTCCATCCATTCTGGATTCTTATTGACCATCAGAATTTGGAGCACTTACGGTCAGCGAAACGGTTGAACTCTCGTCAAGCCAGGTGGGCCCAATTTCTTAATTCTATCCTACCGCCCAGGCTCCCAGAATGTGAAAGCCGACACACTCTCCAGGATGCACCATACCAGAGAAAGGAAGGATCTGAGGGGTCCTATCCTACCCCCATCTCTCATCGTTGCACCTGTCATTTGGGATGTGGAAGAAGACATCCGCCTGGCGACTCAGGAGGACCCAGCGCCTGCCAACGCCCCTCTGGGGCGCGTGTATGTACCCACCAGTGTCCGTGACCGCCTGGTGATCTGGGCGCACACCACCTTTACGGCAGGGCACTCCGCTATTACGCTCACACTGAATTCTCTATCACAAAAATACTGGTGGCCCACCTTGTTTAGTGATGTCTCTCGCTATGTCAACTCCTGTTCCATATGTCCCCAAATGAAGACACCTCGGAACGCCCCGGCAGGCAAACTAGTTCCTCTACCAGTTCCTCAGCGACCTTGATCACACCTGTCCATAGACTTTGTCACCGACCTCCCACGTTCTGACGGCTTCATCACAGTCATGGTGGTCGTAGATCGATTCTCAGAATTATGCCGTTTTTTTGCCACTAACTGGTCTTCCTTCTGCTCTCCAGGTCGCTGAGGTCCTGTTCCAACAGGTCTTCCGGGCACTATGGACTTCCGGAGGACATCGTCTCGGACCGTGGCCCCCAATTCACCTCCCGAGTGTGGAACGCTTTCCTGGAGAAGATCGGGGCCATGGCCAGCCTCACTTCCGGGTATAGGCCTCAGTCAAATGGGCAGGTGGAGCGCATGAACCTGGAGCTGGGGAAGTTTCTTTGTTGCCTTTGTCAGGACCGGCAGGGTGAGTGGAAGAGGTTTCTTCCCTGGGCAGATAATGCCCAGAACTCCCTCGTTCACTCCTCCATGGGGCTCACTCTCTTCCAATGCTTCCTGGTGTACCAGCCGGCCCTGGTCCCTTGGACACACAGCCAGACCGATGCTTCCGCTGTCGACGAGTGGTTCCGCAGGGCCGGACAGGTCTGGGACGCCGCCCATGTCCGTCTCCAGGGGGCCATTCGTCGGCAGAAGGACCAAGCTGACCGCCACCGCAGTGAGGCTCCCGTATTCCAGCCTTGTAATTGTGTCTGGCTGTCCACTCAAAACCTCCCTCTCCACCTGCCCTGCAAGAAACTGAGCCCCCGGTTTGTGGGGCCGTTTAAAGTCCTCCGGCGCATTAATGAGGTGCCGTACCGGCTGCTCCTTCCCCCGCACTACCGTGTCTCACCTACTTTTCATGTGTCTCTCCTCAGGCCGGTGGTTGCTGGTCCTCTGGCGGATGCCGTCCCCCGGGATACGCCCCCTCCGCCCCTGAACATTGATGGAAGTCCGGCATATGCTGTGAGGGACCTGCTGGACTCCAGGTTCCGTGGGGGACGGCTCCGTTACCTGGTGGACTGGGAGGTGTATGGCCCTGAGGAGAAGAGCTAGGTTCCAGCTGGGGACGTTTTGGACCCCAACCTAATTCAGGACTTCCACCGTCGCTGCCCTGACCGGCCCGCTCCTCGTCCTCGGGGTCGTCTTCATGGCTGGTGAAGTCCTGCCGCGAGAACCGCACTGTCACGTCTCCTCCCGTTGCTCCCCTCCGGCGACCTGATTTGCCGGTCTACTGAGCCACCATTCTGAGCGCACCACCTCGGCAACACAGGAATGGAAACCCAACGCACCCTAATCACCTCCGGCGCACTTGTAACTCATCATCTCATCACCTCCACTATTTAGACCTGGACTGTTCACTCATTGTTGTGTGTAATTGTTAGCGGCGTGTCGTTTACTCGCTCCTTATTATTCTCTTTCTTATTGTTAAGTAAACCTTTACCTTGTTGATTCCTGCGTCTGCGTCCTGCCTCTTCGTATCCTCAGTACTCGTCACAGAAGCGGGCCAGTCGCAGCATAAAGGACATGATGGAGGTCAGGGTCAGCTGGGATTTATTCCTGGAGTTAGGAAATAGTCAAACTGATACAGGACAGACCTGGATTCAAATAGTATTTGTTTTCTTTCCGATACTTTGAGCGTTTGACTGGAGTGCCAGACATAGACATTTAATAATCATATTTCTATTGTGCCAGATTGGTGGGGTTTGTACTTCTGGGACTATTCTATTGGTTATATTGCACCTGGGAAGCTCAATCAAGTGCAGCTAACATATTTGACAGAAGAAGAAATATACTTTGAACCCTGGTCTGATACAGGGCAATTTCCAAATCACCACATCACCATCACAAATATTTAATTTCGTTCAATATATTGTTTTATTGTTGGGTATATATACATGATTGTTTTTATATTTGGGTATATTGTTTTATTGTTTGTCTCTCTTAGTGGATATCTTAATGACATACAGACACAAACCCATGTCCAAGATTGAACTGATCCTCTCTTGCCCCACAGCTCTCACAAAGACAAGTGGACATTGACTGTTTTCATTTTCTTTTATTAATCTGCATAAAATGTTTATAACAATTATGTGTTATAACACAAACTCATTCATTAATAAAGATGCAGTCATAGGGAATCCCTTTTTCTGTGGATTGAGTATTATAAACTCAATAAGCAGTAATGACTCAACGTTGCCACAATTTAGATATTGTCAGTTATGATCATGCATTGCCTCTGACATAAGACAACTTCAGTACTTGTCTTACAGAAAGTAATATAAAACGTTCTTATCAGAGTAAATGGCTATTTGATGTTTGAGCCACCGTAGTAACATGATCCTGTTAACAGACGAGGGAGAACGCCTTGCACAAATTTAGAATACAAAAGAATCACAAACTTTTCAAAAATATCCATACAAAAAGACTTTAAACAAGCTCTAGACTGAGATGGAGTTTTTTCAGACAGAAAAGTGCCTGTTAATCATCTGTTATGCTAGTCAGTTGTATTTGTCAAGGAGCAATGCATCACAAGTAGCAACCACCACCATCAATCCCACAATGCAAAAAGACATTGATATGCAAAAACTTGTAGTGTACGGTAATAGTGGTTAACAAATAACAGTGATGGCATGGAACACATTTGAATAATCTCTCACAACACTTTCTCCCACAAGAGGCTAAACAAAACAAAAACTCTACAACCTGTAAAATAGAACCAAACTACACTAACGGTATTTTTGACTGATGTACTTTTGTTATATACAAAATATGTTTCAAAAAGGCATTGCGCTTTAAAGAAAACATAAAGCTTTCATGTAAAGTGTGCCATAAATGACGAGCAGATCCCTTCCCGCCATTTTCTTACTGTTCTCCACAAACTCCTAAAGAGAGAGAGAGAGGAAGAAGAGAGAGAGTGAATGTGTGTGTTGGGTGTTGAGAAAATAGGGGCAAGTATCGTAAACGCTAACAAGGCGAGTTTGGTGTAATATGTGCATAAACACTATTTACCATATAGAAATGGATTAAAGTGGTAACCTGTAAAACCATTCAGGTATGTTAGACACTTCTTCAGGCACCACAAGCAGCAGATGCAGGCTTTCAGCATACAGCGAACACAGGCATTTTCCCACAAACAGAAAATATATTCAGCTTTAGTTCTCCACCCATTGTCTGGTTTGACTTGATAAACTGGGAGTTGATATAAGTGAAAGTGTGTACATTTAAAAGAACAATCTTGGATATATTTTCTGCTCCTTATGTAGCCCTTTCCTGCAGTCAAATGGCCTAGTGGCCTCATGGGTGGAATGTTCACAATATGTTTAATAATTTCATAAATAATCTTTTTTTTTTTTATTACAGCCGGAAATCCGGTGTTGCTATGTCAAACAGTTTTGTTTTATTTCAGTCTTCTGTGATATATATAAAGTGTAATATTGGGATGCAAACTTGATTACATTTCAACTCTATATCAGACATGGTACAGGTGTCTTCTTTTTGTTAAGCCCTTAACCATTTGTGTGAGGTGTATACTTTGTTTAAAAGTTGATTTGTTTAAGACTAACAATAAACTCCTGTGTGACCCTGATTTAGCCCACTGCAGTAAAAGGTTAATTAATGATCAAATCCACATACACTGACAGTATTTGTTCATCCCCTGCGAATTATATTGTAGTTGATGTCTTTAAAAAAAACTTAATTACATCTTCAGTAATTCCTTGTTTAATTTCTGATTCACACTTTTGTATCAAGAATGTATCAATAATGAAGAGAGATCAGACATGTGAAGGGTTAATTCTGTTCCAGAGCACAGAGCAGCACTGGGTGGGGAGGAGCATGTCAACATCACTTTACTTAAGTGAAACTGAAGTGTTTAGACGTACTGTATGTTGCGCACACAAGTCAACTGTCTCAAACTCTTCTGAAAAATATGTTACGACAGCTACGCAGTCTCTGTTTCTTTAAAATACTATAGTATATAGTACCAAAAAATCGGAGAAAGCACCCAAGCTCTTTCACACGCAGATACAGGTGAGTAGAGATTAACAAGGGCAGGTGAAGATAAATTCTACAGTGTGAATTCTTGCATTCTCCTGTTTTATTTTTCAACTACAGTACCTACTGTATGTTTAACTTTATTTTGTACATTGACTAATTTATACTGTATGTTGTATGGTTAAACAACTTTAATCAAGATTGGTTAGTGTCTCTAAATGCCATGTTGACAATGGCACTGAAACTATCGAAAGCTGACTCATTCCAGGAAATAATTTATAGTTCCACCTTCTCTGTCTAGATATGGCTTCCTCCAGCAGTCTCCAGTCTGAAGAGCAGTTCCTGTGCTCTATCTGTCTGGATGTGTTCACTGAGCCAGTCACCACTTCATGTGGACACAACTTCTGCATGGCCTGTGTCACAAAGTACTGGGATAGCAATGACCTGTGGCAGTGTCCACTGTGTAAGGAGAAATTCTACAGACGACCTGAGCTTCGTGTCAACACAACGTTAAGAGAGGTTGTAGAGAATTTTAAAAAGATGAGAGTCAGAAGTAACGATGAGTCCGCTCCCAAACTCGGAAAAGTGGCCTGTGATGTCTGCACTGGGACGAAGCTCAAGGCCCTGAAGTCCTGCCTGGTGTGTCTGGCCTCTTACTGTGAGACTCACCTGGAGCCACATCAGATAGCCCCAGCCTTCAAGAGACACAAGCTGATCGACCCTGTGGAGAACCTGGAAGACAGGATCTGTAAGAAGCATGACAGAATCCTGGAGCTGTTCTGTAGGACTGACCAGACATGTGTGTGTCAGTTCTGCATTGAGGCAGACCACAAGACTCATGACACTGTCCCTATAGAGGAAGAGTGTGGAGAGAGGAAGGTTCAGCTGGGGAAAACTGAGGCAGAAGTGCAGCAGATTATCCAGGAGCGACTGAAGAAGGTTAAAGAGATCAAACTCTCAGTAGAACTCAGCAAGAGAGATGCAGATAGAGACATAGAATAGAGCGTGCAGGTTTTCACTGCTCTGGTGCTCTCCATTGAGAAAAGCCAGGCTGAGCTAATTGAGTTGATTGAGGAGAAGCAGAAAGCAGTAGAAAGGCAGGCTGAAGGGCTCATTAAAGAGCTGGAGCAGGAAATCACTGAGCTAAAGAGGAGAAGCACTGAGCTGAAGCAGCTCTCACATACTGAGGACCACCTCCAACTTCTCCAGAGCTTCCTATCCCTAGTGTGCAACCCTCCACCCACCAAGGACTGGTCTGAGATCAGTGTTCACAGTGATCTGTGTGTGGGCACTGTGAGGAGAGCTGTGTCTCAGCTGGAGGAGACACTGAATAAAGAGATGGAGAAGCTGCCTGAAGTCAAACTGAAGAGGATTCAGCAGTATGCAGTGGATGTGACTCTGGATCCTGATACAGCACATCCCAAACTCATCCTGTCTGAAGATCAGAAACAAGTAAGACATAGAGACATACCATACAATCGTCCTGACAATCCAAAAAGGTTTGATCGGCATAACGTTGTCCTTGGAAAGGAAAAAATGGACTCTGTGTTGTGTACCTAAGGGATGTGAATGTGTATAAAGCCAGTAACTCTCCCCCTGTTGTCCTCTCCCTGAGAGAGCAGCCCCAGAAGGTGGGGGTGTTTGTGGACTATGAGGAGGGTCAAGTCTCCTTTTATGATGTGGAGGCCAGGTCTCATATCTACTCTTTCACTGGCTGCACCTTTACAGAGAAGCTCTTTCCATGCTTAAGCCCCTCTGATAATGATGATGGTCAAAACTCAGCCCCTCTCATCATCTCTCCTGTCAATCACTGACTGCAACTTTACAGAGAAACTCTATCCATACTTCAACCCCAGTGGTAATGCTGGTGGAAAAAACTCAGCTCCTCTCATTATCTCTCCTGTCAATCACACACACTGATTAAACGATGGGAGAGGGAACTGTTTTTCAAAACAGCTCATATACAACTTACATTTACAAATAAGTATATTTAGTCAGGTTGACATCACATGATTAGAATGTCCACAGATGTCCTTTGAAATCTTATTTTCAAATAGAAATGGAAACTTATGTACATCTTAACATGGATAATAAATGTTTATCTTTACTGAAAATTAAGACTATCAGCTGGAATGAACTTAAAATAAATTAAAGAAAGTAATACCAGTTAAGAATGCCATAACTCTTTTACAGAGGGAAAACTATGCTTTAAAGTGATACTAATATTCTCTGTTTCTCTCAACCTCTTATTCTCTAACTAAATCTGATGATAAAGGATGTACATTTCCTTTCAGCTGGTTGTGGATGGAGGTGGTGATGAAGGAGCCTTTGGCCACGGTGCCCAGGTGGTAGTGGGCCAGACGGAGCATAGAGTATAGGATGGGGGTCAGGGCCAGCTGGGATTTATTCCTGATGTCCACCACAGAGTAGAGGAAAATGGAGTTAGGAAATAGTCAAACTGAGTCAGGACAGACCTCGGTTCAAATAGTATTTGTTTTATTTCAGATACTTTGAGCGTTTGATTGAGCCTGTATATTGGGTGCCAGACATAGACATTTAATGATTCTATTTCTATGGTGCCAGATTGGTGGGGTTTGTACTTTTGGGACTATTCTATTGGTTACATTGCACCAGTGAAGCTCAATCAAGTGCAGCTAACGTATTTGACAGCGAGAAAAAGATACTGATACGGGCAGTGGCGATTTTAGCATGTAAATCTTGGTGGGGCAAACAATATTAATTTTTTTGATGCATGCCAGCAAAGCCACTACACAACACTAAACATTACATTCATTGCACTATAACGGTGACAAACGGTGCCCACAAACTGTTAGGGCCTACATAAAGCTGTCCCAAAAGCAGAGCTTTCTTTTCAGCACCATGGAGTGAATCCTTACCACCGCTATACCTGGCTATCAGCGGAACCTTGTCTGGCCGCAAAACAGTTAATTCCGAATAATTTACTGCCTTTTAAAAAACATAGCTGATTTGGTTGACTTGCTTTAACAAATGTGGTTTCTACTGACAATTGAGATGTACAAACTATGGCATAAGGGAATGATGAGCGGATAAGAGGCAATCCGTAATTTCGATTAAGACATTAATGAGCGAGCTAGGACGGACGTAGTCAATATAACTATTTGTTCAGCACTTTTGAAATGTACAGCAACATAATTCAGTACATGGGCCGTTCTTACAGTATTCTCCCTGTACACCAAGTCAGAACCGTAGGATAAATAAAGGGGGTATATAAGCAGACAATGAAAGCTCTTACAATATTCGATGATTACATTTCTCTAAAACAGGCTATAGGCTCATCAAGTCAGAACAGTAGGCTAAATTATGAGGGAGGTTAGGGGCCAAAGTATTAGGGTGAGACACATGGGCTACTAACAGCTTACTACACAACATACACTTAGTATTACTTTCTTAGCTACAGTATACAGTGAGGGAAAAAAGTATTTGATCCCCTGCTGATTTTGTACGTTTGCCCACTGACAAAGACATGATCAGTCTATAATTTTAATGGTAGGTTTATTTGAACAGTGAGAGACAGAATAACAACAATCCAGAAAAACGCATGTCAAAAATGTTATAAATTGATTTGCATTTTTAAAAAAAGGAAATAAGTATTTGACCCCTCTGCAAAACATGACTTAGTACTTGATGGCAAAACCCTTGTTGGCAATCACAGAGGTCAGACGTTTCTTGTAGTTGGCCACCAGGTTTGAACACATCTCAGGAGGGATTTTGTCCCACTCCTCTTTGCAGATCTTCTCCAAGTCATTAAGGTTTTGAGGCTGACGTTTGACAACTTGAACCTTCAGCTCCCTCCACAGATTTTCTATGGGATTAAGGTCTGGAGACTTGCTAGGCCACTCCAGGACCTTAATGTGCTTCTTCTTGAGCCCCTCCTTTGTTGCCTTGGCCGTGTGTTTTGGGTCATTGTCATCCTGGAATACCCATCCACGACCCATTTTCAATGCCCTGGCTGAGGGAAGGAGGTTCTCACCCAAGATTTGACGGTACATGGACCCGTCCATCGTCCCTTTGATGCGGTGAAGTTGTCATGTCCCCTTAGCAGAAAAACACCCCAAAAGCATAATGTTTCCACCTCCATGTTTGACAGTGGGGATTGTGTTCTTGGGGTCATAGGCAGCATTCCTCCTCCTCCAAACACGGCGAGTTGAGTTGATGCCAAAGAGCTCGATTTTGGTCTCATCTGACCACAACACTTTCACCCAGTTCTCCTCTGAATCATTCAGATGTTCATTGGCAAACTTCAGACGGGCCTGTATATATGCTTTCTTGAGCAGGGGGACCTTGCGGGCGCTGCAGGATTTCAGTCCTTCACGGCGTAGTGTGTTACCAATTGTTTTCTTGGTGACTATGGTCCCAGCTGCCTAGAGATCATTGACAAGATCCTCCCGTGTAGTTCTGGGCTGATTCCTCACAGTTCTCATGATCATTGCAACTCCACGAGGTAAGATCTTGCATGGAGCCCCAGGCCGAGGGAGATTGACAGTTCTTTTGTACTTCTTCCATTTGTGAATAATCGCACCAACTGTTGTCACCTTCTCACCAAGCTGCTTGGCGATGGTCTTGTAGCCCATTCCAGCCTTGTGTAGGTCTACAATATTGTCCCTGACATCCTTGGAGAGCTCGTTGGTCTTGGCCATGGTGGAGAGTTTGGAATCTGATTGATTGATTGCTTTTGTGGACAGGTGTCTTTTATACAGGTAACAAACTGAGATTAGGAGCACTCCCTTTAAGAGTGTGCTCTAATCTCAGCTCGTTACCTGTATAAAAGATACCTGGGAGCCAGAAATCTTTCTGATTGAGAGGGGGTCAAATACTTATTTCCCTCATTAAAATGCAAATCAATTTATAACATTTTTGACATGCGTTTTTCTGGATTTTTTTGTTGTTATTCTGTCTCTCACTGTTCAAATAAACCTACCATTAAAATTATAGACTGATCATGTCTTTGTCAGTGGGCAAACGTACAAAATCAGCAGGGGATCAAATACTTTTTTCCCTCACTGTACATATCTCCCTGACATATTACATCATTTATGCAGCAGCATACAATACAATTTTGGACTCACATTGTTGTGCTGTAATCACTTGAACAGGAAGGTGACCCGGCGGTCCTTCTTGTATGCTCTATAAAGTGGCACGAAATCCCGAATTATTTTGCGTATTTTCCCAGTCGGAGCTAGTTTTATCGGAGTTCCCAGTTGTCTTGAACTCACTTAAGTCTGAGATGTCCCAGTTCCGAGTTTCCAGTTGTTTTGAAAGCGGCAGAAGTCATGCTGGATTGACAGCATGGCCAATGTATTCAAATTTTTCTGGCCCATGGCGTTACCCCCTTTTTCGTGATATCCAATTGGTAGTTACGATCTTGTCTCATCGCTGCAACTCCCACTACGGACTCGGCGAAGGTCGAGAACCAAGCCGCACTGCTTCTTGACACTGCTCGCTTAACCCGGAAGCCAGCTGCACCAATGTGTCGGAGGAAACACTGTCGAACTGACGAGCGGTCAGCTTGCAGGCGCCCGGCCCGCCACAATGAGTCACTAGATCACGATGAGACAAGGACATCCTGGCCGGCCAAACCCTCCCCTAACCCGGACGACGCTGGGCCAATTATGCACCGCATCATGGGTCTCCCAGTCACAGCCGGCTGTGACACAGCCTAGGATCGAACCCGGGGCAGTGGCGCCTTAGTACTCATCGTTGAATTTGCTATTTCCAACTTGTTGCGTAATGTTTATGTCCAATGGCCGATGAGCACCGATACGTTTTATCTATAATTTCTCTTCATATGACAAGGATTGAAAAGGATTTGCCAGTAGATTGCCTGCCGACTTGATGCATGATGATGACTGCTTGTCTAGCTTGCTAGCTAGGATTTTGAAAGTATGATGTTGACATGATCAGTCCAATCAAAGCTACGGTAGATATAACGTGATTTGACGTAATTTTATCTGTGGCAAATGACCTTGAGCCTTCTTGGATGGGCACTTCTAATGTAAGTCTATGGCAACACCCAAGGGGCTGCCCTGAATGACGCGTCGCAACTGGATATGGGGCTATTTCCAATTTACCACGTCACAATCAAAAGCATTTAATTTAATTCAATATATTGTTTTATTGTTGGGTATACAGTGCCTTGCAAAAGTATTCATCCCTCTTGGCGTTTTTCCTATTTTGTTGCATTACAACCAATAATTTAAATGGATTTTTATTTGGATTTCATGTAATGGACATACACAAAATAGTCCAAATTGGTGAAGTGGAATGAAAAAAATAACTTGTTTCAGAAAATTCTAAAAAATAAATAACGGAAAAATGGTGCGTGCATATGTATTCACCCCCTTTGCTATGAAGCCTCTAAATATGATCTGGCGCAACCAGTTACCTTCAGAAGTCACATAATTAGTTAAATAAAGTCCACCTGTGTGCAATCTAAGTGACATGATCTCAGTATATATACACCTGTTCTGAAAAGCCCCAGAGTCTGCAACACCTCTAAGCAAGGGGCACCACCAAGCAAGCGGCACCATGAAGACCATGGAGCTCTCCAAACAGGTCAGGGACAAAGTTGTGGAGAAGTACAGATCAGGGTTGGGTTATAAAAAAATATCTGAAACTTTGAACATGCCACGGAGCACCATTAAATCCATTATTGAAAAATTGAAAGAATATGGCACCACAACAAACCTGCCAAGAGAGGGCCGCCCACCAAAACTCACGGACCAGGCAAGGAGGGCATTAATCAGAGGCAACAGAGACCAAAGATAACCCTGAAGGAGCTGCAAAGCTCCACAGCGGAGATTGGAGTATCTGTCCATAGGACCACTTTAAGCCGTACACTCCACAGAGCTGGGCTTTACGGAAGAGTGGCCAGAAAAAAGCCATTGCTTAAAGAAAAAAATAAGCAAACACGGTTTGGTGTTCACCAAAAGGCATGTGGGAGACTCCCCAAACATATGGAAGAAGGTACTCTGGTCAGATGAGACAAAAATTGAGCTTTTTGGCCATCAAGGAAAACGCTATGTCTGCCGCAAACCCAACACCTCTCATCACCCGAGAACACCATCCCCACAGCGAAGCATGGTGGTGGCAGCATTATGCTGTGGGGAAGGTTCACCTTCCAGCAGGACAATGACCCTAAGCATACTACTAAAGCAACACTTGTGTTGTTTAGGGGAGACATTTACATTTCTTGGAATGGCCTAGTCAAAGTCCAGACCTCAATCCAATTGAGAATCTGTGGAATGACTTAAAGATTGCTGTACACCAGCGGAACCCATCCAACTTGAAGGAGCTGGAGCAGTTTTGCCTTGAAGAATGTGCAAAAACCCCAGTGGCTAGATGTGCCAAGCTTATAGAGACATACCCCAAGAGACTTGCAGCTGTAATTGCTGCAAAAGGTGGCACTACAAAGTATTGACTTTGGGGGGGTGAATAGTTATGCACGCTCAAGTTTACTGTTTTTTTGTCTTATTTCTTGTTTGTTTCACAAAAAAATGTATTTTGCATCTTCAAAGTGGTAGGCATGTTGTGTAAATCAAATGATACAAACCCCCCCAAAATACATTTTAATTCCAGGTTGTAAGGCAACAAAATAGGAAAAATGCCAAGGGGGGTGAATACTTTTGCAAGCCACTGTAAGCTGGTTGTTGGTTTAGGATAGTGACTGAATATGATCAAATACATACTTTTCTTTTGAGCTGCTTGTACAGTGCCTTCAAAAAAGTACTCATACCCATTGACTTATTCCACATTTTGTGTTACAACCGAATTCAAAATATATATTTTTCTCACCCATCTACACACAAATGTATTGCAAATAACCATGCTTGAAAATATGAAGAGTGGTATTGGAAAACCTCTCTGGTCTTTGTGGTTGAATCTGTTTGAAATTCACTGCTCGACTGAGGGACCATACAGATAATTGTATGTGTGGGGTACAGAGATGAGGTAGTCGTTTAAAAATCATGTTAAACACTATTATTGCACGCAGAGTGAGTCCATGCAACGTATTATGTGACTTGTTAAGCACATTTTTACTCCTGAACTTACTTAGGCTTACCATAACAAAGGAGTTGAATACTTATTGACTCAAGACATTTGAGCTTTTCATTTTTTATTAACTTTTAAAATTTCAACTTTTACATTATGGGGTTTTGTGTGTAGGCCAGTGCCAAAAACATCTCAATTTAATCAATTTTAAATTCAGGCTGGAACACAACAAAATGTGAGCGATTGAGCCTGTTGTTTGGAGTGCCAGATTGGTGGGGTTGGCACTTTGGGACTATTCAATTTCTTCCTTTACATCAGGTGAGATCAATCAAGTGTAGCTAATGTATTTGACAGAAAAACAAATACTTGAACCCTGGTCTGATATGGGGCTATTTCCTAGTTAACACATTACAATAAGAATGTCATGAAATATATTTTTTTATTGTTGGATATATATATATATATATATATATATATATATATATATATATATATATATATTTATTATTCAGTATTTTGTTTTAATGTTTCTCCCTCTTGAGTGGATATCTTAATGACATCAAGAGACAAACCCATGTCCCCGATAGAACTGATCCTCTCTTGCCCACAGCTCTCACAAACACAGGTGGACATTGCTTATTTTTGTTGTTTTATTATTCTGCATAAAAATGTTATCAAAAATATTCTGGGTTAAAACTCATGAAGGGAATAGAGATAAAGTCATATAGAATTCCTTTTTCTATGGATACAGTATTACAAACTCAATAAGCGGTAATGACTCAATGTTGCCACAATATAGGGATTTTTAGTTCTGGTAACGCATTGCTTTTGACATAACACAACCTCAGTTCTTGTAGGACCTGCATTTGAATTATATTAAAAACTAATATTAACATCCTTATCATAGTACATAGCACTGGCTATTTCATATTTGATCTACAACAGTAAAATGCTCCATTGGGAGCGGGCTTTTCATTGATCCTGTTAATGAGGTGAGGGAAACTACCTTGCACAAATTATGACTTTGTTTTTCCAAAAAAAAATCATAAAGGAAATAATAATAATAATAATATGCCATTTAGCAGACGCTTTTATCCAAAGCGACTTACAGTCATGCGTGCATACATTTTTTTTTTTTGTGTATGGGTGGTCCCGGGGATCGAACCCACTACCTTGGCGTTACAAGCGCCGTGCTCTACCAGCTGAGCTACAGAGGACCACGAAATCTTTCAACAGGGTCAAAAGACATTGGGTTTTGGGTGGAGTTTTTAGACAGGAAAATTGCCTGTTGATTATCTGTTATGGTAGTTAGCTGTCACAATTGTATTAGATGTACCAATGCAGCGTAAGTAGCAACCATGATCATCATTACCACAATCTAAAAATACATTGATATACAAACACTTGTAGTGTACAGTAGTAGTAGTTACAAAATAACAGTGATGACATTGAATGCATTTGAATAATCTCTCACAATACTTCCACACACAAGAAGCTAAACAAAAAAAGATCAACTCTACAGCCTGTACAATAGCACAAAACGACAATAACAATATTCTTGACAGATGTGTTAAAAAAAAAAAAAAAAAACTACGCTTTTATGTAAAGCGTGCCATAAATTATTAAACAGGTTATCAAAAATATTGTCGTCCCTGGGACTAGTGATATCATGGAAACGTTTGGAGTGCCTTTTGGTTTCCGTCTTCTGGTTTGGTTCGGTCAAGCAAAAGTCCCTCCTCCATGAGTCTACAACAATAAACAAATGGAGTGTTAAACTTTACATTGTCTTCAACAGCATCATCATTTTGGGTGTATGACTCTAGATTATGGAGGTAAGTGAATGTATTCTCTGTTGGAAAAGTTTTGTTAACTCACCATGGGCTTCATCTCACGACCGTCTCCATCTGCCTCGGGCCGATCCCTTCCCACCATTTTCTTACTGTTCTCTACAAACTCCTAAAGAGAGAGAGAGAGAGAGAAAGAAGAGAGAGGGTGAATGTGTGTGTTGGGTGTTGAGATAACAAGGCTATACACTGGAATGTTAGTGTGGATAATGGAACAGAGACATATACTATAAAAGGCTACGTCCCAATTCACCACCCTTCTCCCAAAGTGGGCACAACATGAATTTAACATGGAAACTCCCTCTAGCCAACGATTACACCAGAGGAAAAGGCAAAGTGAGAGGGATAACTGGGCCCGAAATGGGTCTTCTCTAGCAGATGGTGTTTTTGAGGGTTTTTTCGCTAATCAATCAAAGAGTTTTTGTATGGAATTTTGTATGAGCGTCGAATTTGGTTAACAAAAAATTGTGTGGCTTATTTACTACGTGAGGCTTATTTGATCTAATAGAAGTGTCGTAATGCTTAGGTTGTTACTATTGTACTGATATAAGTAGGACATGTTACATCCCGGCAACTTTGAGAAAAAACACTTTATATCGGAGTTGTGCATGTTGTTCACACACGTATCTGCCCTCTCATTGGCTACAATGGCCCCACCTGTTCTTGCCACGTCCCGACTGCCTTCCATTTTTGAAGACATTTCATTTTATTGTTAGAGCGGCCACTTGAGTATCTGGTCAATATAATGGATTATCTGTGATTCCGCCAATCCATTGCTTTTAACCATGACTGGTGGAGAATCGGGACGCAGCCATAGTCTCCCACCCAGCCTCGCCTCCCGTCCCCTCACCATTAGGGCCTTGTCCATGTAGAACTCTCGGCCGGGGCTGCCGTCGTTGTGCTTGGTGTCCACTGCGAAGCAGAGGAATAGAACGTCCACCACGATCTCAAAGACAGACAGGAAGCAGTGGGCCACCAGCCAGGAGAACAGGCAGACGATGAGCAGGGGCAACACCCACACCGTGTAGTCCCGCTGGTAGTTGAGAGACAATACACCCACGAACGCAGTGCAGGAGACGATCAGTACCTGGACACACACAGACACACACACGAAGCGAAATATGGAGAAAACGGGGGGTGGGAAAGGGAGAAAAGAGGAAAGAGGAAGAAAGAGAGGGAGAAAGATAGATAGTGAGCGATTGAAAAAAGAGCAAGACCGTGAGGGTTTGAATAGTATTAGAATGCTTGTAAAATAAACACAAATAATGAACTGACAATAAAGAATCCTAAAATGCTGTCGCTATGTGGCCGCTACCTTTCCCAGGAAGAGGACAAAGTCCCCCACGGTGTTGATGGTGGCCACTCTGAGGGCATTCTCTACCAGGATGACGAAGGCGTCGCGCGCCGACGTACAGAAACTGGTGCTGTTGATCGCTGTGGCCGTGTACGCGTTCTGTGGTGAACAAGAGACAGGAGTATCATCAATAACAATGTGTGATTGCTGTCATCTTGGAATGAGTCTCCCTTGTAAAATAGATTGTTGTCAATGATATAACGTGTAATAGTAAGAATAATCAACATCTCACATGACAATCAATCTGATTCTGATCGAACACTTACTTGATTCAGGTATGTTAGACACTTCTTCAGGCACCACAAGCAGCAGATGCAGGCTTTCAGCATACAGCGAGCACAGGCATTTTCCTACAAACAGAAAATACATTCAGCTTCAGTTCTCCACCCTCTAGCTTGACTTGACAAACTGGTGGTTGGTATAAGTCAAAGTGAGTATGTTTAAAAAGCACAATCTGGGATATTTCTTGCTTCTTAATTAAATGGTCAAATCTGCTAAGACTGCCACGATTCATCCCAATGTGGAATTTGAACGGTTGCTGTTGATGTCTGAAAACCTTCCATACACCTGCAATAGGTTCTTGTTTAACATTTCTGTTTCACACTTTTTCTACCTAAACCAGTAAAAAAAAATGAGAACACTCCTGTTTAAACTGTTCAACCTTGTTTTATTTTAAATGGTAAAACAATGTATCAAGAATGAAGTGAGAGATCAGCCATACGAAGGGTTAATTCTGTTCCAGAGCAACATTGGGTGGGATACACCTACTACTGTATGTTGTGCACATGAGCAAACACCTTCAAACTCTTCAGAAAAGTATTTTAAAAACAGCTACGCTGAGTCTCCGGTGTTTTTTAAACACTATAGAACACAAGAAAAAAAAAAAATCGGAGAAAGCGCCCACACTGTTTTAAACAGACACAGGTGAGTAGAGAATTACAAGGATGGGTGAAGAAATGTTACCTGTGTACATTTTATGGTAATCTCCTGTTTTTAATTATTTTTTTTATCTACAGTACCTATGTTTAACTATATTTAGTAAATTTACTAATTTCTACTGTATGTTGTATGGTTAAACAACTTTAATCAAGATTGGTTAGTATACCTTAATGCCCTGTTGACAATGGCACTGAAACTATCGAGAGTCATTACAGGAAATGGAATAGGCTCCGTTAAAATATATATAATGTTTTATTGACTGATTGATTATAATCTGGAGCCTTTTATTATTTTGATCTGAAGTTTTTCCAGAGTGTTTGCCGCAATTTTCTAAATAAAAACGTTGAACTTCAACTATGCTTTACAGTTTCGACTTTGCACTCTCTCTAGATATGACTTCCTCCAGCAGTCTCCTGTCTGAAGATCAGTTCCTGTGCTCGGTCTGGATCTGTTCACTGAGGCAGTCACCACTTCATGTGGACACAACTTCTGCATGGCCTGTGTCACAAAGTATTGGGATAGCCAGGACCTGTGTCAATGTCCACTGTGTCAGGAGAAATTCTCCAAACGACCTAAGCTTTGTGTCAACACAACCTTCAAAGAGGTTGTAAATAATTTTAAAAGGATGAGAGAAAGAGGTAGAGATGGGTCCCCTCCTAAACCTAAAATAGTGCCCTGTGATGTCTGCACTGGGACGAAGCGCAAGGCCCTAAAGTCCTGCCTGGTGTGTCAGACCTCGTTCTGTGAGACTCACCTGGAGCCTCATCAGATAGCCTCACCCTTAAAGAGACACAAACTGATCGACCCTGTGGTGAACCTAGAAGACAGGATGTGTAAGAAGCATGACAGACTCCTGTAGATGTTCTGTAGGACTGACCAGACATGTGTGTGTCAGTTCTGCACTGAGGCAGACCACAAGACTCATGACACTGTCCCTATAGAGGAAGAGTGTGGAGAGAGGAAGGTTCAGCTGGGGAAAACTGAGGCAGAAGTGCAGCAGATTATCCAGGAGCGACTGCAGAATGTTAAAGAGATCAAACTCTTAGTAGATCTCAGCAAGAGAGATAGCAGAGAGCGTGCAGTTCTTCAGTACTCTGGTGAAAAGCCAGACTGAGCTTGTTGAAGCAGAAAGCAGTAGAGGCACCAGGCTGAAGGGTTCATTAAAGAGCTGGAGCAGGAAATCGCTGAGATCAGTGTTCACAGTGATCTGTGTGTGGGGACTGTGAGGAGAAATGTTTCTCAGCTGGAGAAGACACTGAATAAAGAGATGGAGAAGCTGCCTGAAGTCAAACTGAAGAGGATTCAGCAGTATGCAGTGGATGTGACTCTAGATCCTGATACAGCAAATCCCTGGCTCATCCTGTCTGAAGATGGCAAACAAGTAAGACTTGGAAACACGCCACATAATCTTCCTGACAATCCAAAAAGGTTTGATCGTTATGCCATGACCGGAAAGGATGGCTTCTCCTCAGGGAGATTTTACTATGAGGTGACGGTTAAGGGGAAGACTGACTGGGATGTAGGAGTGGCCAGAGAGTCCATAGACAGGAAGGGGAAAATCATACTGAGCCCTGAGAATGGACTCTGGACTGTGTTCCACAGTCATCCTCTCCCTGAGAGAGAAGCCCCAGAAGGTTGGGGTGTTTGTGGACTGTGAGGAGAGTCAGGTCTCCTTTTATGATGTGGAGGCCAAGTCTCATATCTACTCTTCCACTGTCTGCACCTTTAAAGATAAACTCTTTGCATGCTTTGAATCCGAGTCTGACGGCAGAGTGAAGGAAAAGCAGCCAACAAGTGCTCAGCATATGTGGGTACTCCTTCAAGACTGTTGGGAAAGCATTCCAGGTGAAGCTGGTTGAGAGAATGCCAACGGTGTGCAAAGCTGTCATCAAGGCAAAGGGTGGCTATTTGAATACTTTTTTTGGTTACTACATGATTCCATATGTGTTATTTCATAGTTTTGATGTCTTCACTATTATTCTACAATGTAGAAAATAGCAAAAAATTTAAAGATAAAAAACTTTAATGAGTAGGTGCGTCCAAACTTTTGACTGGTACTGTATTTTCATTAATGAAAAATAAAACACCAATATACTTTCATTAGATAAGCGTTCAACCCCCTGTGTCAATATGTATTAGAATCATCTTTGGCAGCGATTACAGCTGTTAGTCTTTATGGGTAAGTTTCTAAGAGCTTTGCAAACCTGCATTGTACAATATTTGCAATTATTCTTTGGAAAATAATTCAAGCTCTTTCAAGTTCGTTGTTGATCATTGCTCGACAACCATTTTCAAGTCTTGCCATAGATTTTCAAGCCGATTTAAGTCAAAACTGTAACTAGGCCACTCAGGAACATTCAATGTCGTCTTGGTAAGTAACTCTAGTTTATATTTGTCTCCCAGTTTCTCTTGGAAAGCAGACTGAACCAGGTTTTCCTCTAGGACTTTGCCTGTGCTTAGCTCAATTTATTTTATTTTTATTCTAAAAAAAATCCCTAGTCCTTGCCGATGACATGCATACCCATAACATGATGAAGCCACCACCATGCTTGAAAATATGAAGAGTGGTACTCAGTGATGTGTTGTGTTGGATTTGCCCCAAACATAATGCTTTGTATTCAGGACAAAAAGTTCAATTACTTTACTACCTTACTACAAACAATATTGGTATTCTGTACAGGCTTCCTTCTTTTCATTCTGTCATTTAGGTTAGTATTGTGGAGTAACTACAATGTCGTTGATCCATCCTCAGTTTTCTCCTATCACAGCCATTTAACTCTGTAACTGGTTTAAAGTCACCATTGGCCTCATGGTGAAATCCCTGAGCGGTTTCTTTCCTCTCCGTCAACTTTATAGTGACTGGATGTATTGATACAGCATCCAAAGTGTAATTAATAACTTCACCATGCTCAAAGTGATATTCAATGTCTGCTTTGGGTGCCATTCTTTGTGAGGCATTGGAAAACCTCCCTAGTCTTTGTCGTTGAATCTGTGCTTGAAATTCACTGCTCGACTGAGGGACCTTACAGATAATTGTATGTGTGGGGTACAGACATGGGGTAGTCATTCAAAAATCATGTTAAACACCATTTTGCCATGGGGTGTAGAGAAGATTTAGCAATGTTATAACTAATTACATGCAATTCTACTGATTTTGCCATGATACCAATTTTAGATAGCTAGCTGCTAAACTAACTTAGCAATCAAAAACATTTTGTGGACATGGGCTAATTAAAGTGGAACTGACAGCGTTTTAACTACTTTGCAGATATGAAACAAACAGATAAGAGGTTTTAAAAATAGATTCTATTTTACTCAAAATTCCATGACGCAGAGTAAGGCATGGTTGGCAAAATAGATGGATGCAGTTCAATGGATGATTAATATAATTCCCCAATACATTTATTGGTAGTAAAAAAAAATATTGCTATCAGGTTGTAAATCACAGCTGGCCTGGTACCTTGTTTGCTGTCTCCACCCATTCGGGATGCACTGTTTGTTTCAATGACTCAATATTTTGGACAAAAACTGACAAATGTAACTAAGTCTGGGAATGTCAATACAATCAAACTGGCAAGGGCAATGATCACAAGTCAGTCATAACGTGCCTAATAGGCTAGCGTATCTATTTATGTAGCTATTTATTTAGTAAGCTAAAAACAAGGAGCCTAACATTAGCTAGCTAGCTGCTGGGAGGATGTCATGTCATTGGACGAGTGGGTGAGTGGCCCGACTTTTTCCCCTCATATCATTTTTCGGTGGCTACAGATAGAGATGCAGGTGTCAATTGGTTAGCTAGAAAAAATTGTGAATCACTTTGCTAGCTAGCTAGCTAGCTACGCTGAATTTGAACGACTTATCCACAGATAGCATGAATATCTCTTAGTTGTCAATTAAATGCATTTGGCATCGATCATATGGGCGGGCAAGCAGTTCCCATTCAGTTGTCAAAACGTGGGTTGGTACAAGCATGCATTGGCAGGCAAGCTGCAGAAGGCCAAGCAGGCATTGACAGGCTGAGAAAGTTTGATAGGGTTTATCTACTCTTGCTTCGTTGGATTTTAGCTCTTCTCGCTCTGGCTAACATTAGTTGTTGATCTCAGGTAGGGAGAGATAGCCTACCTGTTCATGATTGTTTGATCAATAGGACTGCAGACCGCAATTCTGGGCGTTCCTGCCCGTTGGCATTCCTACATCTGCAGGAACGCCCCCCCAATCGAGCATCCCATTGGTTCCTGCATGAACATTGGTTTCTGCATGAGAGCCCTCCCTCGAGCACAACATCTTCATGCTTGTGTGACACTTTTGAATGTGGGTCAAAAGGGAAATAAAAGTAGTATGAGTTTTTTCGCCCCCGCCTGCTGTGTACCGGAGTCGGTAGACAGTGTCCTTCGCCCCCGCCTGCTGTGTACCGGAGTCGGTAGACAGTGTCCTTCGCCCCCGCCTGCTGTGTACCGGAGTCGGTAGACAGTGTCCTTCGCTCCCTCCTGCTAAACACCTGCCCTCACCGTCGTTAACTGAACTGCGCGAAAACAGTGCCCAACAGGCAGGGCCGAAGTCACTGCTCAATAGATATAAATTGTCCAGGCCACTTTTATGCCTATTTTAGATTATGGGGATATTATCTATATGCATGGAGCAGCTTCTACACTTAAACCACTAGATGTTGTTTTCCATTGTGCCCTTAGATAATTTACTGGTCATGGTTATAAAACTCACCATTGTGTTTTGTATCAAAAAGTGGGTTGGGTCTCTTTGCATGTAAGGAGAGTGCAGCATTTTCTTGTGTTTATCTAGAAAGCACTCATGCAGAAACTTCCTATGCATCTATCATCATGAATTCAATTTAAGATTGACAAATTACCAAACACGGTCTCAGGCTTGGACAACCCTGGAGGCCCCTTTGGTCTCCACAGAGATGGGTAACGCTGCTTTTAGTTTTTTTGCGCCCTTTATGTGGAACAACTTACAGAGCTCTCTGAAATGAGATGTTCTGGTCCCCCTTGGTCAGTTCAGAGTATTGATTGGAAAGACCTCTATGTTGATACATTTGTCTGTTTTTCTTAATATGTTTTGTAATTTTGTATATTGTATGCGTTTGATGTATTTATGCAGAATACAAGAGACCCTGGTCTCAGTATGACTTCCCTGTGTATATAAAGGTTAAATAAAATAGAAAGAACATGTATATTAAGATTATAAAGTACTAGAGAACAATTTAATTCATCATTATTATTATCTTTATTTAATTTTTACCCCCTTTTTCTTCCCAATTTCGTGATTTTGTCTCATCACTGCAACTCCCCAAGGGGGCTCGGGAGAGGCGAAGGTCGAGTCATGCGTCCTCCGAAACATGACCCGCCAAACCGCGCTTCTTAACACCCGCTCGCTTAACCCTGTAGTCCCCTGTAGCTCAGTTGGTAGAGCATGGCGCTTGCAACGCCAGGGTTGTGGGTTCGTTTCCCACGGGGGACCAGTATGAAAATGTATGCGCTCACTAACTGTAAGTCACTCTGGATAAGAGCGTCTGCTAAATGACAAAACATTTTAAATGTTAACCCAGAAGCCAGCTGCACCAGTGTGTCGGAGGAAACACCGTTCAACTGTTGACCGAAGTCAGCCTGCAGGCGCTCGGTGCATTTGAACCAATGGAATTGTCCCAAAAGTGCAAAGTACGCCCATCTTAGCTACAGTACAATGCCTGCTTTATTGGTCCATTTGCTCGGCTACTACCATTTAAACCCAAGTCTGTCCTGTATTAGTCAATTTTACTATTTCCAGCTCTTCCGCCACAATGAGTCGCTAGAGCACGATGAGCCAAGTAAAGCCCCCCCACTGGCCAAACCCTCCCCTAACCCTGACGACGCTGGGGTAATTGTGCGCCGCACTATGGGACTCCCGGTCACAGCCGATAATGACACAGCCTGGGATCGAACCCCAGGCTGTAGTGAAGCCGCAACACTGCAATGCAGTGCCTTAGACCGCTGCGCCACTCGGGAGGCCCTTTAATTATGAATTCTATGTGATTTATAATGACATAGGGCAAAGAAAACTACGTTTTGACATACATTTTGTAGCGCCCTCTTGAATTGCCCCGTTTCTCTCAACATTCTAGAGCAGTGTGTGAACACCCTACATACTCTGCCTTTGAACTGATTGTGAATGTAAGTGATATAGCTGAATGAGATTAAGGACGTACTTTTCCTTTCAGCTGGTTGTGGATGTAGGTGAGGATGAGGCGAGGATCTCCACCAGGGTGATGATGAAGGAGCCTTTGGCCACGGTGCCCAGGTGGTAGCGGGCAAGACGCAGCATAGACGACACGATGGGGGTCATGGGCAGTTGAGATTTATTCCTGATGTCCACCACAGGATAGAGGAAAAGATGAAGAGTTGGAAATAGTCCAATTAACTGATACAGGACAGACTTGGGTTTAAACAGTATTATCAGTGCAAATAGACCAATAAAGCAGGCATTGTACTGTAGCTAAGATGGGTGTACTTTGCACTTTTGGGACAATTCCATTGGTTCAAATGCACCAGGCAATCATGTGCAGCTAACGTATTTGACAGAAAAAAACAATATTTTGGACCCAGGTATGATACGGGATATTAGTAAACACATCACAAGCATGCCATTACATTTATTACATTTCATCACATAGCATTTCATCACATTACAACACTCTCTCCTGACCTGGTGAAGTAGTAGGTGACCACAGCTCCGGCCACGGTCATCTGCTGGCAGGCCAGGATGAACTGACTGATCCAGATGAGGCCCACAGCGTGGTACCACACCATGTACTGGAGTGGACCTGACATTTGATACTCCACCAACCCTGTCTCCTCACTCTGCACAGGGCTACCTGTAGGGGTTACACACAGACAGGGTTAGAGGTCGCTCTGCACAGGGCTACCTGTAGGGGTTCACACAGACAGGGTTAGAGGTCACTCTGCACAGGGCTACCTGTAGGGGTTACACAGACAGGGTTAGAGGTCGCTCTGCACAGGGCTACCTGTAGGGACACACAGCTAAGGTTAGGGGTCAATCTTCTTGTTCTTTACAGGGTTCCCTACAGCCAGGTTTAGGGGTAGGCTGATCTCCTCTGATCTGCAAGGCATTCAAGGATCATGATTTTGTGCCTGGAAAGCTCCTGATTTCAAATTTTTTTTATTTTCATTCATAAATTGATTGGAGTCAAATATAATACAGCAAGATGGCACCATTTTGCAACAACAAACACTGCAGCTCGGATGAGTTTGATGGACTCTCTTTTTTAATGTTATCTAGTTTATCAAACTCTAATCTGAATAACATCCAGGAAGAGCTAAAAAGGTAGGCACAGGAAAATATTAGGCAGACAAATTGTACAAAAACATGACGCTTGGTTGTATTTGACGTTGCTCTGGTGTTGTTGTTGATGAGGGAGAATATGAATGTAGTGGGTAGATTTCAGAGACCTTTTCTTTGACTGTGTGCCCGAGCTGCCACCCACAGCACCAGACTGACCCAAGAATCTAAATAAGAGTGGGTGTCGAGTCATACCACTCTAGCTGTGCGCTTTCACTTCCAAAATGTCACAGGACTACATAGAATTAGGAATTAGAATACTAGAATGGACATGAACCTTGTTATGATGGTCCTAATGTCACCCATGTTGGTTAGCCATGGTTTGCCAGTGCTGTGATAAGATAGTGTGTAAAACAATGAATGTGAAGAATTGATCTGCACTGTATGTGTGTTAACTAGCCAGACAGTAGGTAGAGGAATGTTTCCATTAATGTTTCTAATTAACTGCCAGTATGCCAACATTCCATTCAAACAATGCAGTCAATCCACAGTCCTACACTGGCTCAAATCAGTTGATGATGGGCCTTAGACAAGTTGTAAATGCAACAAGTACTGATATTGCGCATGGTTACATGCACACAATAAGACAATTATTGTGGATAGTCAGATTAATACACTGAACAAAAATATAAACGCAACAATTTCAAAAATTTTACTGAGTTACAGTTCATGGATTTCACATGACTGGGCAGGGGAGCAGCCATGGGTTGGCCTGGGAGGGCATAGGCCCACCCACTGGGGAGCCAGGCCCAGCCAAACAGAATATGTTTTTCCCCACAAAAGGGCTTTATTACAGAAATAAATACTCCTCAGTTTCATCAGCTGTCCGGGTGGCTGGTCTCAGACAATCCCGCAGGTGAAGAAGCTGGATGTGGAGGTCCTGGGCTGGGGTGGTTACATGTCGTCTGCGGTTGTGAAGCCGGTTGGACATACTGGCTAATTCTCTAATTCTCTAAAAGCACGCAAATTGCACGCTCCCTCAAAACTTGAATCATGTGGCATTATGTTGTGTGACAAAACTGCACATTTTAGAGTGGCCTTTTATTGTGCCCAGCACAAGGTGCACCTGTGTAATGATCATGCTGTTTAATCAGCTTCTTGATATGCCACAACTGTCAGGTGGATGGATTATCTTGGCAAAGGAGAAATGCTCAGTAACAGGGATGTAAACCAATTTGTGCACAAAATTTGAGAGAAAAAAACGTTTTGTGCATATGGAAAATTTCTGCCCTCTTATTTCAGCTCATGAAACATGGGACCAACACTTTACATGTTGCGTTTATATTTTTGTTCAGTATATAATAGCTTGTTTAAAACATTTACATGCTTTGCAAAAATAATGATTTCCCTAATAATCCTGTTTACATGGACACATTTGAAATCAGGCTACTTGATGGGACTTAAATAAATGCAGAAAAATCGTCTATCAAACTAAAGGTTCTACCAGTGACCATGTTATTTTTGCGAAGCCTATTTGATTTGGAGTTCGGACATATCAAATTTGTATGTGAAAACTATTTCTAAAATGCATACTTTCAGTTTTTCCGAACTCACTTCACTCACGGATAAGAGGGAGGCTTGCGCTATCAGTTCTGGCACATGCGCACATCAAATACACAGCTGGAATGCCGATTAAGCTGTTTACATGTCCTAATAATTAGAAACATTAGAAAACCAGGTGTATTCGGCGTATGCTTACTTCGATTTTGACCTTACGCTGATTAAGATAAGCTGAGTAAGGCGTTTACATGACTATTTCCATACTCTGCCTACTGCCATAATCCGTTTAATATCAAATTATTAGTGTGCATGTAAATGTACTCCTATAATAGCACTCACAGCTTTCTAAGAAAACAAAATCTGAGACATTTATGGTCCGTTTACATATAAAATCAGCAAAAAAAGAAATGTCCTCGCACTGTCAACTGCATTTATTTTCAGCAAACTTAACATGTGTAAATATTTGTATGAACATAACAAGATTCAACAACAGACATAAACTGAACAAGTTCCACAGACATGTGGCTAACATAAATGGAATAATGTGTCCCTGAACAAAGGGGGGGGGGGGGTTCAAAATCAAAAGTAACAGTCAGTATCTGGTGTGGCCACCAGCTGCATTAAGTACTGCAGTGCATCTCCTCCTCATGGACTGCACCAGATTTGCCAGTTCTTGCTGTGAGATGTTACCCTACTCTTCCACCAAGGCACCTGCAAGTTCCCTGACATTTCTGGGGGGAAATGGCCCTAGCCCTCACCCTCCGATCCAACAGGTCCCAGACGTGCTCAATGGGATAGGGATCCGGGCTCTTCGCTGGCCATGGCAGAACACTGACATTCCTGTCTTGCAGGAAATCACTCACAGAACGAGCAGTATGGCTGGTGGCATTGTCATGCTGGAGGGTCATGTCAGGATGAGTCTGCAGGAAGGGTACCACATGAGGGAGGAGGATGTCTTCCCTGTAACACACCGCGTTGAGCTTGCCTGCAATGACAACAAGCTCAGTCCGATGATGTTGTGACACACCGCCCAAGACCATGACGGACCCTCCACCTCCAAATCGATCCCACTCCAGAGCGTAACGCTCATTCCTTCGACGAAAAAACCGTGAATCTGACCATCACCCCTGGTGAGACAAAACTGCGACTCGTCAGTGAAAAGCAAATTTTGCCAGTCCTGTCTGGTCCAGCGACAGTGGGTTTGTGCCCATAGGCGACGTTGTTGCCGGTGATGTCTGGTGAGGACCTGCCTTACAACAGGCCTACAAGCCCTCAGTCCAGCCTCTGTCAGCCTATTGCGGACAGTCTGAGCACTGATGGAGGGATTGTGCGTTTCTGGTGTAACTCTGGCAGTTGTTGTTGCCATCCTGTACCTGTCCCGCAGGTGTGATGTTTGGATGTACCGATCCTGTGTGGTCTGCCACTGCGAGGACGATCAGCTGTCCGTCCTGTCTCCCTGTAGCGCTGTCTTAGGCGTCTCACAGTACGGACATTGCAATTTATTGCCCTGGCCACATCTGCAGTTGTCATGCCTCCTTGCAGCATGCCTAAGGCACGTACACGCAGATGAGCAGGGACCCTGGGCATCTTTCTTTTGGTGTTTTTCAGAGTCAGTAGAAAGGCCTCTTTAGTGTCCTAAGTTTTCATAACTGTGACCTTAATTGCCTCCCGTCTGTAAGCTGTTAGTTTCTTAACGACCGTTCCACAGGTGCATGTTCATTAATTGTTTATGGTTCATTGAACAAGCATGGGACACAGTGTTTAAACCTTATACAATGAAGATCTGTGAAGTTATTTGGATTTTTACGAATTATCTTTGAAAGACAGGGTCCTGAAAAAGGGACGTTTATTTTTTGGCTGAGTTTATTTGAGAGTCTATTTATACAGACAATGTGTATAAAACGTGTAAAATGTATTTATAGGACAATATTTTAGGTTGACTATAATTCCATTACACAATTTCTGATGCATCACATACCTTACTTTTATTTTCCTGCATAAGTAAAGGCAGGAAATACATCACGTGCCTCTACTGCCATTCATTCTAATTAAACTGGTTTTGGATTTCTCCCTGACCAAGATGGCTGCCATTTTCACCCCATTATGGAACTGTTTCATTACATAGCCCCTTTAGTAATTTAATAGGATCTCTATGGTTAATCATCACATCACTAGCAGGATGAAAATAACCAAATACAGTATCCAAACTTTCCTAGTGACACAAGTCCACTACCTTATTCTTTTCTGGGGCATAAAATAATTGATACAAATCTGCAAAATGAAATGGTATGCTAGCCAAAATGGTCTATTTAGATGTAAATATCTCGACGAAAGGGGAAAATAAAGACATTAACAAAAATGTCTGTTTCACAATGTGACAAAGTTGTATTCTATTCTGACCTGTGGTTCCGAGGAAGAGGAGCACACCGAGCCAGGACACCCAGAAGAGCATGAGGCTGAGGAAGGTCCAGAAGGGCTGCAGGGCCAGCAGGGGCAGGTGAGTGAACACCTTTCCTGCCACGTGGAACAGGGTGATGGTCAGCGCCACGCGCTTCCTCATGAAGAACAGTAGCAGCAGCAGGATCACCTGAAAATGGGATATAGGATATGATGTATATATGCTGGGTATCAGTTACAGGATAGGGATGTGAATACATTTATTCAGTGCTAATTATAAAATGAAGATATGAGTACAGTGAGGGAAAAAAGTATTTGATCCCCTGCTGATTTTGTACATTTGCAATTTTTGTACATCTATATTTTAATGGTAGGTTTATTTGAACAATGAGAGACAGAATAACAACAACAAAAATCCAGAAAAACGCATGTTAGAAATGTATTTGCATTTTAATGAGGGAAATAAGTATTTGACCCCTCTGCAAAACATGATTTAGTACTTGGTGGCAAAACCCTTGTTGGCAATCACAGAGGTCAGACGTTTCTTGTAGTTGGCCACCAGGTTTGCACACATCTCCAGAGGGATTTTGTTCCACTCCTCTTTGCAGATCTTCTCCAAGTCATTAAGGTTGAGGCTGACGTTTGGCAACTCGAACCTTCAGCTCCTGCCACAGATTTTCTATGGGATTAAGGTCTGGAGCCTGGCTAGGCCACTCCATGACCTTAATGTGCTTCTTCTTGAGCCACTCCTTTGTTGCCTTGGCCGTGTGTTTTGGATCATTGTCAATCAATCAATCAATTTTATTTTATATAGCCCTTCTTACATCAGCTAATATCTCGAAGTGCTGTACAGAAACCCAGCCTAAAACCCCAAACAGCTAGTAATGCAGGTGTAGAAGCACGGTGGCTAGGAAAAACTCCCTAGAAAGGCGAAAACCTAGGAAGAAACCTAGAGAGGAACCAGGCTATGAGGGGTGGCCAGTCCTCTTCTGGCTGTGCCGGGTGGAGATTATAACAGAACCATGCCAAGATGTTCAAAAATGTTCTTAAGTGACAAGCATGGTCAAATAATAATCAGGAATAAATCTCAGTTGGCTTTTCATAGCCGATCATTAAGAGTTGAAAACAGCAGGTCTGGGACAGGTAGGGGTTCCATAACCGCAGGCAGAACAGTTGAAACTGGAATAGCAGCAAGGCCAGGCGGACTGGGGACAGCAAGGAGTCACCACGGCCGGTAGTCCCGACGTATGGTCCTAGGGCTCAGGTCTCTCAGTTGGCTTTTCATGCTGGAATACCCATCCACGACCCAATTTCAATGCCCTGGCTGAGGGAAGGAGGTTCTCACCCAAGATTTGACGGTACATGGCCCCGTCAATCGTCCCTTTGATGCGGTGAAGTTGTCCTGTCCCCTTAGCAGAAAAACACCCCCAAAGCATAATGTTTCCACCTCCATGTTTGACGGTGGGGATGGTGTTCTTGGGGTCATAGGCAGCATTCCTCCTCCTCCAAACACGGCGAGTTGAGTTGATGCCAAAGAGCTCAATTTTGGTCTCATCTGACCACAACACTTTCACCCAGTTCTCCTCTCAATCATTCAGATGTTCATTGGCAAACTTCAGACGGGCCTGTATATGTGCTTTCTTGAGCAGGGGGACCTTGCGGGCGCTGCAGGATTTCAGTCCTTCACGGCGTAGTGTGTTACCAATTGTTTTCTTGGTGACTATGGTCCCAGCTGCCTTGAGATCATTGACAAGATCCTCCCGTGTAGTTCTGGGCTGATTCCTCACCGTTCTCATGATCATTGCAACTCCACGAGGTGAGATATTGCATGCAGCCCCAGGCCGAGGGAGATTGACAGTTCTTTTTGTGTTTCTTCCATTTGCGAATAATCGCACCAACTGTTGTCACCTTCTCACCAAGCTGCTTGGCGATGGTCTTGTAGCCCATTCCAGCCTTGTGTAGGTCTACAATCTTGTCCCTGACATCCTTGGAGAGCTCTTTGGTCTTGGCCATGTTGGAGAGTTTGGAATCTGAATGATTGATTGCTTTGTGGACAGGTGTCTTTTATACAGGTAACAAGCTGAGATTAGGAGCACTCCCTTTAAGAGTGTGCTCCTAATCTCAGCTCGTTACCTGTATAAAAGACACCTGGGAGCCAGAAATCTTTCTGATTGAGAGGGGGTCAATTACTTATTTCCCTCATTAAAATGCAAATCAATTTATAACATTTTTGACATGCGTTTCTCTGGATTTTGTTGTTGTTATTCTGTCTCTCACTGTTCAAATAAACCTACCATTAAAATTATAGACTGATCATGTCTTTGTCAGTGGGCAAACGTACAAAATCAGCAGGGGATCAAATACTTTTTTCCCCTCACTGTATGTAGGAATGGTGGGAATGCAGTGTTTTCCACTAGTGCCGACTGTCGGCTAAACAGCAGATTCCATCTCATTTTCAGCTGGCTACTTTTTACACTTATTTTAACTAGGCTACTTTTCAATTTGATAGTCAGAAAAAAAGTTAGCTGAGCCCTCTCCCGCTAGAATGAACAATATGCATCTTTTCACAAAGCGAGCAATGACAGGGAAACACCGCTGGTTTAACTTAACGTCGCAAAAATACGCCTGAGCAGAGGTCCCACTCTCGTTTTCCAGGGAAACGGAAGTTATGTTAAATACTGTGTCCCTGAAAACCAGAAACATCCGCTTTCTGTGACAGTCTGCTGTCTGTCCTGCCTCCCAGTACCTGTGGTAAGTATGATTTGTGTGTGCTGTGTTTGTTTCATTAAAGAGCATGATGCTTCTTTCTTTCTCTGTGAGTTCATTTCAGGGCTCTACCGTGCAAGGTTACAGCCTTGTTCTAAAATTGATTAAATAGTTATTTCCTCATCAATCTACACACATTACCCCATAATAACAAAGCAAAAACAGGTTTAGAAGTTTTTGCTAATTTATTAAAAATAAAAAACTGAAATATATCACATTTACATAAGTATTCAGACCCTTTACGCAGTATTTGTTGAAGCACCTTTGGCAGTGATTACAGCCTCAAAGTCTTCTTGAGTATGACGCTACAAGTTTGGCACACCTGTATTTGGGGAGTTTCTCCCATTCTTCTCTGCAGATCCTCTCAAGCTCTGTCAGGTTGGATGTTGAGCGATCGCTGCACAGCTATTTTCAGGTCTCTCCAGAGATGTTTGATAGGGTTCAAGTCCGGGCTCTGGCTGGGCCACTCAAGGACATTCAGAGACTTGTACCGATGCCACTCCTGCGTTGTCTTGGCTGTGGTCTGGTCTGAGAGTCTTTAGGTGCCTTTTGGCAAACTCCAAGTGGGCTGTCATGTGCCTTTTACTGAGGAGTTTCTTCCGTCTGGCCACTCTACCATAAATGCCTGATTGGTGGAGTGCTGCAGAGATGGTTGTCCTTCTGGAAGGTTCTCCCATCTCCACAGAGGAACACTGGAGCTCTGTCAGAGTGACCATTGGGTTCTTGGTCACCTCCCTGACCAAGGCCCTTCTCCCCCGATTACTCAGTTCGGCCGGGCGGCCAGCTCTAGGAAGAGTCTTGGTGGTTCCAAACTTCTTCCATTTAAGAATGATGGAGGCCACTGCGTTCTCGGGGACCTTCCCCATATCTGTGCCTCTACACAATCCTGTCTCGGAGCTCTACGGACAATTCCTTCGACCTCATGGCTTGGTTTTTGCTCTGACATGCACTGTCAACTGTGGGACCTTGTATACAGTGGGGGAAAAAAAGTATTTAGTCAGCCACCAATTGTGCAAGTTCTCCCACTTAAAAAGATGAGAGAGGCCTGTAATTTTCATCATAGGTACACGTCAACTATGACAGACAAATTGAGGGAAAAAAATCCAGAAAATCACATTGTAGGATTTTTAATGAATTTATTTGCTAATTATGGTGGAAAATAAGTATTTGGTCACCTACAAACAAGCAAGATTTCTGGCTCTCACAGACCTGTAACTTCTTCTTTAAGAGGCTCCTCTGTCCTCCACTCGTTTCCTGTATTAATGGCACCTGTTTGAACTTGTTATCAGTATAAAAGACACCTGTCCACAACCTCAAACAGTCACACTCCAAACTCCACTATGGCCAAGACCAAAGAGCTGTCAAAGGACACCAGAAACAAAATTGTAGACCTGCACCAGGCTGGGGAAGACTGAATCTGCAATAGGTAAGCAGCTTGGTTTGAAGAAATCAACTGTGCAAGCAATTATTAGGAAATGAAAGCCATACAAGACCACTGATAATCTCCCTCGATCTGGGGCTCCACGCAAGATCTCACCCTGTGGGGTCAAAATGATCACAAGAACGGTGAGCAAAAATCCCAGAACCACACGGGGGGACCTAGTGAATGACCTGCAGAGAGCTGGGACCAAAGTAACAAAGCCTACCATCAGTAACACACTACGCCGCCAGGGACTCAAATCCTGCAGTGCAAGACGTGTCCCCCTGCTTAAGCCAGTACATGTCCAGGCCCGTCTGAAGTTTGCTAGAGTGCATTTGGATGATCCAGAAGAGGATTGGGAGAATGTCATATGGTCAGATGAAACCAAAATATAACTTTTTGGTAAAAACTCAATTCGTCGTGTTTGGAGGACAAAGAATGCTGAGTTGCATCCAAAGAACACCATACCTACTGTTTTTTTTACATTTTTTACATTTTTAGTCATTTAGCAGACGCTCTTATCCAGAGCGACTTACAGGAGCAATTAGGGTTAAGTGCCTTGCTCAAGGGCACATCGACAGATTTTTCACCTAGTCGGCTCGGGGATTAGAACCAGCGACCTTTCGGTTACTGGCACAACGCTCTTACCCACTAAGCTACCTGCCGCCCTACTGTGAAGCATGGGGGTGGAAACATCATGCTTTGGGGCTGTTTTTCTGCAAAGGGACCAGGACGACTGATCCGTGTAAGGAAAGAATGAATGGGGCCATGTATCGTGAGATTTTGAGTGAAAACCTCCTTCCATCAGCAAGGGCATTGAAGATGAAACGTGGCTGGGTCTTTCAGCATGACAATGATCCCAAACACACCGTCCGGGCAACGAAGGAGTGGCTTCGTAAGAAGCATTTCAAGGTCCTGGAGTGGCCTAGCCAGTCTCCAGATCTCAACCCCATAGAAAATCTTTGGAGGGAGTTGAAAGTCCGTGTTGCCCAGCGACAGCCCCAACACATCACTGCTCTAGAGGAGATCTGCATGGAGGAATGGGCCAAAATACCAGCAACAGTGTGTGAAAACCTTGTGAAGACTTACAGAAAACGTTTGACCTGTGTCATTGCCAACAAAGGGTATATAACAAAGTATTGAGAAACTTTTGTTATTGACCAAATACTTATTTTCCACCATAATTTGCAAATAAATTCATAAAAAATCCTACGATGTGATTTTCTGGATTTTTTTTCTCATTTTGTCTGTCATAGTTGACGTGTACCTATGATGAAAATTACAGGCCTCTCTCATCTTTTTAAGTGGGAGAACTTGCACAATTGGTGGCTGACTAAATACTTTTTTACCCCACTGTAAACAGGTGTGTGCCTTTCCAAATAATGTCCAATCAATTGAATTTACCACAGGTGGACTCCAATGAAGTTGGAGAAACATCTCAAGGATGATCAATGGAAACAGGATTCTCCTGAGCTCAATTTCGAGTCTTATAGCAAAGGGTCTGAATAGTTATGTAAATAAGGTATTTCTGTTTATTATTTATTTGCAAACATTTCTAATAACCCATTTTCGCTTTGTCATTATGGGGTATTGTGTGTAGATTGCTGAGGATTTTAAAAAATATATATATATATTTTAGAATAATGCTGTAACGTAACAAAATGTGGAAAAAGTCAATGAGTTCTGGAAAATACATTTTTAGAAGGGCACAGGCATAGAAGTTGGTAGAGTTTGCCCTAAAGTCTACTAGCGTGACTATGTCCTCGTGTTTTTTGGCTATTTACATAATTTTGTTCACACACTAGGTTGTTCAATGTTAGTTTAAGTTTGATCAAATGCTACTAGCAAAAGGATGTCGGAGAATCTCATCTCTCAGACAAACAGACATGTGAATCATTTTACATTTACATTTTAGTCATTTAGCAGACGCTCTTATCCAGAGCGACTTACATGAGATTTTTCACCTAGTCGGCTCGGGGATGAGAACCAGAGACCTTGCGGTTACTGGCACAACGCTCTTACCCACTAAGCTACCTGCCGCCCTAATCCCACCATTACCACGGTAAAGGCCCGTCCTAAAGGGGCAGCTGAAAATGTTCGTCTCACCCAAGTACCGGTACCCGCTGTATATACCCTCATTATTTTATTGTGTGTGTTTTTTTACTTTTAATTTTTAACTTTAGTTTATTTATTTGATATTTTCTTAACTCTATTTTCTTAAAACTGCATTGTTGGGTAAGGGCTTGTAAGTAAGCATTTCACGGTAAGGTATCCAGCTGTTGTATTCGGCGCATGTGACAACTAAAATTTGATTTGATAGAGGGTACATTGATTGTACTTTATTGAGCATGGAACACCCCAAAAACATTTTATTCATGAACATTTTATTCATGAACTTCCTACATTTCTTTGTGTGCTCCTTGTAAAACATGTCAGCGTAGATTTGCACGTCCCAGGTAATGTAGCCTAAGTGGTAACGATGAGTCAAAATCTACTTTGCCTTATTATTGTTTTCTGGCACATTCATTTCATATACAGTGTAGCAGCCACTTTTTATTTATTTTTCAAGATAATGTGAGCATTGGGCTATTTAAATAATTTCTGTTTTAATAAAATACATAATTTGAAGAACAAACATTGTGGCAATTCATATCTTGCAGTAAAACTGTAAATACAGTGAGGGAAAAAAGTATTTGATCCCCTGCTGATTTTGTACGTTTGCCCACTGACAAAGAAATGATCAGTCTATAATTTTAATGGTAGGTTTATTTGAACAGTGAGAGACAGAATAACATAAACATAAATTCAGAAAACGCATGTCAAAAATGTTATAAATTGATTTGCATTTTAATGAGGGAAATAAGTATTTGACCCCTCTGCAAAACATGACTTAGTACTTGATGGCAAAACCCTTGTTGGCAATCACAGAGGTCAGACGTTTCTTGTAGTTGGCCACCAGGTTTGCACACATCTCAGGAGGGATTTTGTCCCACTCCTCTTTGCAGATTTTCTCCAAGTCATTAAGGTTTCGAGCCTGACGTTTGGCAACTCGAACCTTCAGCTCCCTCCTCAGATTTTCTTTGGGATTAAGGTCTGGAGACTGGCTTGGCCACTCCAGGACCTTAATATGCTTCTTCTTGAGCCACTCCTTTGGAGCCTTGGCTGTGTGTTTTGGGTCATTGTCATGCTGGAATACCCATCCACAACCCATTTTCAATGCCCTGGCTGAGGGAAGTAGGTTCTCACCCAAGATTTGACGGTATATGGCCCTGTCCATCGTCCCTTTGATGCGGTGAAGTTGTCCTGTCCCCTTAGCAGAAAAACACTCCCTTAGCATAATGTTTCCACCTCCATGTTTGACAGTGGGGATGGTGTTCTTGGGGTCATAGGCAGCATTCCTCCTCCTCCAAACACGGCGAGTTGAGTTGATGCCAAAGAGCTACATTTTGGTCTCATCTGACCACAACACTTTCACCCAGTTCTCCTCTGAATCATTCAGATGTTCATTGCAAACTTCAGACGGGCCTGTATATGTGCTTTCTTGAGCAGGGGGACCTTGCGGGTGCTGCAGGATTTCAGTCCTTCACGGCGTAGTGTGTTACCAATTGTTTTCTTGGTGACTATGGTCCCAGCTGCCTTGAGATCATTGACAAGATCCTCCCGTGTAGTTCTGGGCTGATTACTCACCGTTCTCATGATCATTGCAACTCCACGAGGTGAGATCTTGCATGGAGCCCCAGGCCGAGGGAGATTGACAGATCTTTTGTGTTTCTTCCATTTGTGAATAATCGCACCAACTGTTGTCACCTTCTCACCAAGCTGCTTGGCGATGGTCTTGTAGCCCATTCCAGCCTTGTGTAGGTCTACAATCTTGTCCCTGACATCCTTGGAGAGCTCTTTGGTCTTGGCCATGGTGGAGAGTTTGGAATCTGATTGATTGATTGCTTCTGTGGACAGGTGTCTTTTATACAGGTAACAAACTGAGATTAGGAGCACTCCCTAAAGAGTGTGCTCCTAATCTCAACTCGTTACCTGTATAAAAGACACCTGGGAGCCAGAAATCTTTCTGATTGAGAGGGGGTCAAATACTTATTTCCCTCATTAAAATGCAAATCAATTTATAACATTTTTGACATGCGTTTTTCTGGATTTTTGTTGTTGTTATTCTGTCTCTCACTGTTCAAATAAACCTACCATTAAAATTATAGACTGATCATTTCTTTGTCAGTGGGCAAACGTACACAATCAGCAGGGTATCAAATACTTTTTTCCCTCACTGTAAGACTTTAATCTCAAGAGAAGACAGGTTATAATAAAAAAATACATGTTTAATGGTATTTTACTTTTAAAATTGTCCTGATCATATAAGCCTAGGCAATATCCAAAACAACTAACAATACACTGAATTAATACATTTTCTGTAATTTTTATTGTAAAGTCACGTCCGCCTACACACAATACCACAACAAATCTGGAAGTTAAATTTGATAAATTATTCAATAATTTTGCTGTGTATTTCAGATGGAATCAGGGCATTAGAATGTACCAGATGCCACCCCGAGGGGGCCTGTATGGCTACTTTTTCTATTTGTCTGGCTACTCCAGGTACTTGTGGAAAACACTGAGTCGGAATGTTGGGGCAGCAGGTAGCCTCGCGATTAAGAGCGTTGGGCCAGTAACCGAAAGGTCGCTGGTTCAATATCGCCGAGCCGACTAGGTGAAAAATCTGTAAGAGTGTCTGCTAAATGTCTAAAATGTCAATGTGGGTCAGGTCATTTCTGTCAGTGTTGCAGACGAAACTGTAAGGTTTTTATAGTTGCAGAATCATGACACACATTTTTGCAAAAGCGTTTGTCAGCTTTTACAGTTTTCCAGCCTTAAAGCTTACTTGCCTCTGTCAACATTTGGCTTTTTCTTGTTGCTGAAACAAATCTGGTCTTGAAGAGCAAATACTTGAAAACACAGTACAGTATGAACCCTCACAACACACCTTACCCATATAAAACAGAGAAATCACAACACATTGCAAAGGAAGCACACATGCACACACACGTACCGTGAAGACAGTGGCAATGATGGCATAGACCAGCAGAGCCTGGACGTTGTCTGTGGCCACTTGCTGTTGGGGTGTTGGGGTGTTAGCAGTCTGGTCGGTCAGATTCGTCCTGTGGTCCACGTAGAGCCACCAAAGAACCCCCGTCCCCCCTGAAAACACAAGGACGAAGCCATCAAGCTACTACTGGGTTCAGGCTAATACTGGGTAAAATGTCATTTTCTGGTTGTACACTGGTTTCTGGATGAACATCAGATAAAAACCAGGTAAAGATTAGTACATTACTAGACTAGTACATTACCCACGAATCTTTGCATACAGTATGTCTTTGAGAACGAACATCTCTTTTTGAATGTCGGAACTTGAATCGCATCTTTGAAAGAGCTGTTCATTTGGTTCCCTGATTTGCATACTGCTACTACTGCTTTTTGAGCTCCCGACAACGATTATCTGCAGATAAATTATAAAAACATTATCTGGAGATAAGTTATAAAAACAATAGATAGTGAGGAGAGAGCCTCATTCTGGTCCATGCAAAATTTTGCAGTGTGTTTTTGCAAGAAATCTAATTTCGTGAGGTAAAATGTATTTGAACTCACATTTCACAATCTGACATAATGGTAGGCGACCTTTCAGGCTTTACAATTGAAATGTGCTATAATACATGGTTTCTCATACATTTTTAAGCACTACAGAATGAAAGAAGAGACGTTTGGGAGCCAAATGAACGGCTCACCGAAAAGACTCGGAATGCCCATTACTAGTAAAGACGTCTCTTTCATTACATTACTGCGACGTCGGTAAGAGGGAAGCTTACCTAAAGAGCCCAGAACCACGAGGGCGGTGAGTATCCAGACCAGCACGACAGAGATGTAGCGAATCACCACCATCAGGATTATGGAGAGGACTACAGACAGAGGGGGATAGAAATTAAAGAGATGAAACAATGCTATTGTCGTAACAAAAAATGCCTTATTATTGTATAACGCTATGATTCTTGCTGCTTTATTTATTGAAACATAAGGCATAATTGTGTGATGTTTCATGTAAATTTAAAGGGAGGACTACTTCTTTTGGATGCCAGTGCTCTACAGTGCGACCTTTTTACTCGCATATGCGCTTAAATATTTTGCTGTGCGACCTGGAATTTTTATTTAGGAGCACCGGTGTGCCTAGAATGAAAATCACCCAGATGATAATTGTTGCACTGATTAGGCTACTTCACTGTAATGCAGCCCGAGTGCCATGGAGAATACACTGTCATGCTTGTACTATTGCTACAAAGAAAACGGCTTGTTCTCTCAAATAATTTCCATTGTGCCCCTAAATTTCTTTGTGTGCTCCTAAATGTTTCTACTTTTAAAAAGCAAGCGTAGAGCCCTGGATGCCGTCAGCTCTCCAGGAGACATTTCCTGTTATCATTTCCTGACCCTGTCTCAGGAAACAAAACTTTCTAGGGGGAGAGCAGAGGCCTCTGAGGCACAATCAAATCAAGCAGTATACAGAGAGCGAGAGAAGTTATTTAGGATATACACTATAATGCTTTAGGAGGCTATACAGACAGCTAGAACATAAAATACCACTTTAGGATGTACCTAGAGCCAGCACGCAGAGGCCCATGATGATCTCCTTGCTAGCCATCACCCCGGCGATGACCCTGTGCAACATGCTGTTGTCACTGACGAAGGTGACGAAGGCCTCAGCAAACTGGGCATAGCAGGAGATGTCCACGGGAGTGCAGCGGTGGAACACCGGGAGAGACTTACTGCACAAGGGGTGAGGATGGGGGAAAATGGTATCACCAACATTGTCTCGCTAATGTCGTTATATTTACTCGCTGTTGACTTGACACTGGTAAAACAGTACTGTACCTTGCTGGCACAGGGAGTTTGGGGCACTTTTTGGATCTCTCTCCGTGGCTTGCATACTTGGAGACTGGAATGTCGTATGAGCAGAGCTCCGACCCTATGTAAAGAGGAGAAATAGGAAATAAACTTAGTGCAATTCATTTTCACACTGTTGACTTCTTCAAATCTGCGTATATTACCATGAATATGTGGGATGTGGGAATACATGCATACAGTATGGATCAGAGCAGGAAGAACTCTCACCATTTTGCAGTGCAAACTTTTTGACCTCAGTGTACGTCTTCAGCTCTATGTCTGGACACCTGGACACACAGAGTGCCATAGACTTGATCTTCCTGTTCAGAATGTCAATGTTGCAGGGGTCCAGGAAGAAGACATACCTGGAAAAGGTCAAAGAACAGGACTTCAATAAGGATGGAGTGAAGGAGAAAAACGTCCTGAAAAGAGTGAGATGGAGTGTATTTGTCAATGGCACATGCTCCTTGAAGGAAGCCAAGGGCCCAAGTCAAGTAAGACAGAACTAAACATCTGCACAACATTTGAGTAACGTCCTTGAATGTTGCAAATTGTAATGTTCCATCTTGCAATACAATAAATGCCATATTTTCCTAAACATATTTTCATAGTAGACTCGTTAACGTAGGTTGTGTAAAATGTGATGTGGGATACAGCTTATCAAACAGTCAAATCTCTGTAGCCAAAACGCCCCTGCTGCCCCTCAGTCAAAACGTCACTGGGCAACCAGCCCAGCTTAAGAAACAAAGCCCATTGTCTCATTGAAACTGTTCCTAGAGACAGCTAGAATGGAAACTTACTGGATGAGCAGCACAACAAAAGATGAATCATGTCAAACATTTATTAGAATATCTTCCAAAAAAAGAACATGGACGTGAATTAATGTAAAACATTGCAGCACTCAGGGTGTATGTGAAATGGCACCCTATGCCCTAGTGCACTACTATTGACCCCAGCTCTGGTCAAAATGAGTGCACTATATAGAGAATAGGATGCCATTTCAGACCCACATCTGTCTTATGTTACCTTTTCTGACCACAGGTAACGAAGTGAATTTAGTAAGATTTAGAGTAAAGTGTTTACAGTAATGCCCTGTGCTGGCAAGCTAATTAAGCAATAAGGCACGAGGGGGTGTGGTATATGGCCAATATACAACGGCTAAGGGCTGTTCTTATGCACGACGCAACGCAGAGTGCTTGGATACAGCCCTTAGCTGTGGTATATTGGCCATATACCACAAACCCCCGAGGTGCCTTATTGCTATTATAAACTGGTTACCAACGTAATTAGAGCAGTAAAAATAAACGTTTTGTAATACCCGTGGTATACGGTCTGATATACCACGGCTGTCAGCCAATCAGCATTCAGGGTTCGAACCACCCAGTTTATAATCCTCTGTAACCCACTGATCTCACTGGTTAACCCATCAACAAAACAAATGAGCATCCAGGCTTTACCAGGCCTTGCATCATATGAGCAAGAGGGTATAAGTGGCAAACTGGATTACCAAATGATGAAATCTGTGTTTGTGCACAGGTAATGTTAAATGGTGTGTGTTAAACTACCACAACAAAGGCTTGTCGATTGTGGGGAGGAAGAGGGAGAGATCTAGCCTGGTTAAAATCAAACTGAACAATGGTGAAGTTCACGTTTTGTCTGGTTTAACCAAGCTAGGAGAGAGGAGTCAAAACCTGCTGAGCCTACATTGTCATGGGAGTGGACATCACAACCAAAACATTATTACATGATAGGCTAACAATTGGTAAGCATCCATCTCGAGATGTTCCACACTTCCAACGCGACTTACTTGTTGTCGGTCTGATCCCGGCCACTGAGTTCGACCCCCTCGATCTTGCTGTTCTTCTGACCGCAGGTGTTACCGTAGCTGTCGTAGCCAGAGATGAGCCTGGATGCAGCTCCCGTGGAAATGGAGAAACCAGCGATACAGGCCTACAGGGGAAGCAGCTTCCATTAATAACAACATTATCCTATTAATAACAACATTATCCTCATCCTCACCACCATCATGATGATGAAACTGCACAAAACAATATCAGGGTAGCACTGAACTATGCTGGTAAATACAATAAATCAGTATAAAACACCATGTACTAAATGACCCATCGAAATACTTCACAACCTTCAACAATATACCACTATGCTGCATGTGGTTGGATTGACCAGTGTTCTTCATATTATCATGTCATTACAGTAGACAGTGCCTGTATGAGTTCCAGTCCTATATAATGTCCACTTTCTGAAAAAAAAGAGATCAATAGGATCTGCATGTGCTCAATGTAAACCATACTCAGCATGGGGTGCATATTCAGCATGGGGCGCGTTTGAGTGGCAAGTCAACCAGTAAAGTTTTTGCAGCGTATGGGACGTGCTCTGTTTGCCATTACTTCATGCCCTTCTACCTTCCTCATTATTATGTGTGATTGTTCAACATGGAATTGTAACAGATGTGATTAAATGGAGTCCACAAAGATTCTTACTGTATGGTAATTGATTGCATGTCAGCATCAGTACAGCCTGCAGTGTATTTCTTTCATTCTCAACCTTTATGTTGCTTGTCAGTAAGCAGAATTTCACTCAATCACATGAAGGACAAAACACTCACTGTACAGAAACGTATTAGACAATACATGTACATCAGTTCAAATAAGTTACTGGGGTAAATAATATGCCTAGCAATATCCCAAGCAGTCATATGCACTTTGTATTGACCCCATGACTGGTGTCTGGGGTACTTGCTCATTAAGGGACGGTTTCCCTGACACACATTAATTGCCAGTGTAGAAATCCCCTACAATAACCCATGTGTAGCCTACAACACGTATTCAATTTGTTGTCACCAAACAAATTTGAATTTGTTTGGTGACAACAATATTACAGACAATACTAATTGTAGGCTATAACATGGGACACAACATTACAGTAATATCTAGATAAATCCATTAACTATATTGTCGCAAGTAGATATTTAATGTATTTATATTAGAAATGTGGATCACATGTAGGCCTATGTAATTAGATTGTAAGGATAAATATGTATTTAAGTTCTAAATAGTAATCTACCCAAAACAGTAAACATGCATTGATAATAACCAATGATAAGTGGCGACATCAACAATTTATGAGCATGTAGTGCCTTTTGTGTCCAAAAAAACAGAAGGTTGTCTCCCACAATGCTTTGGTTCCGACTTCAAGTTGCAGTTGGTGAGGACAGAGGAAGAGGCGAAGCGAGAGGGATAACTAGGCCCAAAGTCTGTCTTCTCCAGCAGGTGGCGTTTTTTCATTTTTTTCAGAGTTTTTGTATGGAAGTTAATGAGTGTTGAATTTCATTAACAAAACATTTTATGGCTTATTTGCTACCTGTGGGTTATTTGCTCGAATATACGTTTCGTAATGATTAGGTTATTATGAGTGTACTGATATAAGTAGGACATGTTACATCCTGGCAACTTTGAGAAATAACTATTTGAGTTGTGCCTGGTCGTCACTACTTAACACAGCCAAAGTCCTAAACCCCATCTATTGCTTCTTAAAATGTGATTTTAAACCTTATCCTTCACCACACTGCTAACCTTATGCCTAACCCTAAACCTTAAATTAAGACCAAAATGCAAATGTTTGTTTTCATGAATTTCTACGATTTACTTTGTGACTTTGAAATAGTGAAAACCGTTGTGCCCGTTCACACGCATATCTGCTCTCTCATTGGCTAGAATGGTCCCACCTGATCTTGCCTCCTCCTGACTGCCTTCCATTTTTGAAGACATTTATTTTCATTAGAGCCACCACTAGAGTATCTGGTCAATATAATGGATAATCTGTGGTGAGGAGCAACTGCAAAAATGTCCAGTCCACTGCAGTAAAAAGTTAATGACCTTTGATCACATGGTTGTTGTAAAAGTAATGCAGTCTACATGTAGTAGCAAGTCGGACAAGTTTTATAATAATGCAACACACGTCTTGACAAAAGTGATCCGCTCGAACGCGCCCATGGTCATCTACAAAGAAACCACAGCAAACTCACCATTCCGATACAAAACAATGTGAATATGATGAGCCATGGAATATCCGTGCAGCTTCGATCCTCCAATGGTTTCCACTCGCGCTGCTTTTGCTAAGAAATAAAAAATTAGAAACAATCAAATTCGTCATCTGTTAACACCTGTTGCATGCGCGAGACTGGTTTAACCTGGCGTGCTGTTTTCACTCAGTCAGTTCTAACCCACAACAAATACTTTATTTGACTAAATAACTTACTTTCACCTAAATTAACATTCAAGCGTCTTTTTACACACGGAAATAGTCCGTTGTTTAAAACGTAAACAACTATAGCTAACTACATACAGTACAGCCAACGCCTCGACAGATCTGCAGTCGAAAACAATTTGTACGTTTTTGTTGCTGAATGGATATCCCAAACATATAATGTTAGCAACTAGTTTGGCAAATCCCAAAATGTCTAGCTAGCTAGTTAACTAACGTTTTGGCTTAAATATCCCTAACCCCGATTACCTCTGAACTGCCACTGCATCCCATTGTTGACAGGCGATTTAGGGAGTGACTGGAACTTCCAAAACTCAAAAATCGTTTAAATTTCAAGTGCCCGCCTCACTCCCTTGCCTGTATTTTACACTGCGCTTGTAAACAGATTAGTTGTTTGGCAAACTCTTCCCCTCAGCTGCATTCATGCCCTATATTGATAATAAGGAATACTTTGCTAGGATGTGTATGCATATCCTACTTTTTACTGCAGGAAGAGATGAACTTTCGTTATGACCGAGGCGGAAGTGTCATGGCAAGCACACGTTTTTTCCTAATATTATTCTGTGGCATTGAGACGCTTTCACTGTAGGCTACACGTTGGAAGCAAGGGTACCCCCGGCTGAAAACCCATAGACATGAAAACCCCAAAGAGTTTACTGCAGACATTCACCTATTGTCAGATAAAAGATTATGGAAATAAATATGTTTCTATTAAAATTAATGTTCTTTTGACATGAATGCAAGTTGCAGAATTTGCTAACGGCTTTAAATAAAACATGCTTTTTAATAATTGTATTTTGAAGTGTTGGGATGTTGGTGGGCACAGTAGACTTTTGTTATCCAAGAAACAAATGCGCTTTTGTATAGGGCACATATTTGTTTATCTTGGCACATAAAAACCTTCAGCTACAACAGGGCATAACAAAAGCACCATAAACTTCCAGCAGAACCTCAGTGACAATGGCACATTCCCTGACCATCCAGAGCCATTTGTAATGAGCATATCAAAGTCAGCTGGCAATTCAGTGTGAAAGGGAATTCTAATCCCACTGCCCTGAGTGATGACAGCATCTCATGATTTCATTCTGAAGTATAACACTCTAATCGGTGATGATTCACACACAAACATCGCCTTGTTGCTGTCTCTGTTCCTGCTATTAGATATTTGAAGATTTCCGAAAGGCCAGTCTCTTTGGCAAATGACAGGAGTGTCAAGGTGTGGAATGTTAGCTAAAAGGACTGTTACCCAGACTAACACAAACATGGTGACGTCACCAAATAGAATACAAACTGACAGTCAATCTACTAGCTCAATTTATCCATCTCTTATTCACAGATCTAGAACAGCATATAAGCTTTTGCAATGACCTGTAGGCTATTGGCAAGGCTCGCAAAATGTTGAGATACCCGAGGAATAATAAAACACAACCATGTTTTTCACATCTATAATGTCTTTCATTTATGAAATGGGTGGTTGTATAAAAATATTATACTGCAAGTGGTTAAATTGATAGATATCAAAAAGTGCAGATAATGCCTGCCTGGTGGGGAATGGGTCACATAAACTCATGTAACCCAATATTGTAAGTAAAATGTGGAATACAAGTAGTCAGTTGTCTGCCCTACATACACAAACAAACAGCATTAGGATATCTTAATGCATCTTTGAGACTTGTAAACACAGAGACTTGTAAACACGGGGATACTATAGGCGGGAATAAATACTATGAATATTTATGATAATTGTAAGTACTGTTGCTTTTGATGGATGTAATTGGAGTAATAACTCCCCCTGGTGGTAAATTTGGAGAACACCCCGACAGCAGATAAGAGTCTGCTACATTTGTGAGATTGTTGTGTAGTTGTTCCTGCTTGGAGAGTTGTTCCTGTTGTATGGTTATATACAGTAGTGCTGTGTAGCTGTCATGTTCGTTCTATAGTTTTCTCTGTTGTTGTTGTTGTGGCAGCTGTTGTTTAGCTCTTGTTATCGTCCCACAGTCAGCGTTGGGCCCTCCCATGACTCTGACCATGGGCACCAGGTCCTGGGCGTAGCAACACATGGGGCCAGGCTGCTGCCCTGAGGCTGGGGGGAACTGACCCTCATTGGATACTACACCTATAGAGAGGGAGAGGACAGGGTCAGTATAAGTATGCAAGAACACATACACAGCTATTCACAAAACGCACATCAGTAAAAGCCTCTCTATAGTTCCACCACAGCCTCTTAGAGCACACACACACACACACACATACAGCAAGTTAAAGTTTGGGGTCACTTAGAAATGTCCTTGTTTTCGAAAGAAAAGCCATTTTTTTGTCCATCTTTAATCAGCACAACAGTTTTCAGCTGTGCTAACATAATTGCAAAAGGGTTTTCTGAATTAGCCTTTTAAAATGATAAACTTGGATTAGCAAACACAACGTGCCATTGGAACACAGGACTGATGGTTGCTGATAATGGGGCTCTGTACGCCTATGTAGATATTCCATAAAAAATCAGCCGTTCCAGCTACAATAGCCATTTACAACATTAACAATGTCTACACTGTATTTCTGATCAATTTGATGTTATTTTAATGGACAAAAAAATAGCTTTTCTTTCGAAAACAAGGAAATGTCTAAGTGACCCCAAACTTTTGAACAGTAGTGTACATACACATACAACTTTAATCAAGACATGATCAATTACAAAATAAAATTCCAATAGGGCTCTGATCAAAAGTAGTGCACTATATAGGGAATAGGGTGCCATGTGGGATGCAACCTACATGCAACCTACACTGAGTTTACAAAACATTATGAACACTTGCTCTTTCCATGACATACACTGACCAGGTGAATCCAGGTGAAAGCTATGATCCCTTACTGATGTCACTTGTTAAATCCACTTCAATCAGTGTAGATGAAGGGGAAGAGACAAGTTAAATAATGATTTTTAAGCCTGGAGACAATTGAGACATGGATTGTGTATGTGTGCCAATCAGAGGGTGAATAGGCAAGACAAAATATTTAAGTGCCTTTGAACAGTCTATGGTAGTAGGTGCCAGGCGCACTGGTTTGTGTCAAGAACTGCAACACTGCTGGGTTTTTCACATTCAACAGTTTCCCTTGTGTATCAAGAATGGTCCACCCCCCAATGGACATCCAGCCAACTTGACACAACTGTGGGAAGCATTGGAGTCAACATGGGCCAGCATCCCTGTGGAATGCTTTCGACCCCTTGTAGAGTCCATGCCACGACGAATTGAGGCTGTTCTGAGGGGGTGAAACTCAATATTAGGAGGGTGTTCTTCATGTTTCGTATCCACTGTGTTCTTGTGACAGGCTGTACTTGAAACACACTAATGTCTTTTATATGAAATACTAATTCAATAGCCTAATGAATTCAAGCAGTCCTAGGCCCAGAGTAATACACTAACGGGACATTTAAACTAGGAAGCGGCATAGCTCTGTGAAACATAGGAAACAATTCACTTTCAATGGAAGGAAAATGAGAGAAGCGGAATGGGCCGTTGAGAAATGCAAGCATGTGCAAGGGAGCTGAACAGGGCGGGACAAAAATTGGGGAAAGCTGAACTTTATTACAATCCTCTGCGATATTGCGAAACGAGTGACCAATCGAAGCTCACCATAGCTTCCAACCCCTTCTGGATTGGCTGACATTGGCTGTTGATACGTAGTACTACCTAGCATGCTTGCTAGCTTGTTAGCACCCACAAGAGGGCGAGGCTAGCGTGGCTATGCGAGTGCTGCTTGTATAGTGTAAATGGCCGGTCTCTTCGTCAAGTCTTGTGGGCGAGTCGAATCGAGAGAACCCTCAAAAGTCAAAGTGGGTTGGTGATTGGTGGGAGCCTCCCCATACAGTCTTTGTAGTCTCCTCGCCGACCTGTCAGCTCCCCGCCGCGGCACGAGCAACTGGAAGACTGCAAACAGCATCGCCATGAGCCCTCGCAGAACCCGGGTCAGCGCCCGGTACTACGATACCGAAATATGGCATATTTTGACATGAGATCTCATGTGCCAGGAATTGCAGCTCCACTGTTGTGCACTATCACACACTCCTAACCCTTTCATATACGCTAACTACCTTTAGCGCCTATTGACAATAAATAGAATATTCGGTAACATTTTATTTGGATAGTCCATCTGTAGATGCTCTACAGACTGTCAGTAACATTTCAAGGAACTATGTACTAACCCTAACCCTTAACCATGATCCTAAACCTAACCCTTACCCAAACCCTTATTCTAAACCTAACCCTAACCGTAACCTTAGCAAGCAGTTGCTTATCAACAAATAGTTTTGACAGTATGAAAATCCGTGTGACTGTATCTTCTGGCCGGGGTAGTTTTGTTAAGAGCCCCGATGCTCGTTCAGAACGTTAAAACGCATCGCTTGCCGTACGATTTTGGAAACATAAGGAAAGTATTTTTCATAGCAGCGAGAAATAATTTTCTAAAAACAAAAGGTTAAGTTACTATACACCTTTATATGGTTAGGGTTCCCACACGCCCATATTTCCATGTTACAGTATGGAGCGATTGCAGTGCCAACAGAAATGGTATTAGAATGTTATTATTTGGAATTTCTGTTATGATATTGAATTTTATCATTTTGAATTTGTGTCAGGATATTGCATTTTTATTCAATATTTTTTAATCGTAATGCACAAATTGAATCATTAAATTCCTAAATTGAACTTGTATTTTATGATTTTAAACTGAATTGAATGAATGTTGCATTCAGTTTTAAAGTTCAATTTCAATGTAAATAAATATTCAAATTCAATATTTATATATTCAGTTTTAATATAATTAAATATCCTAACACAAATTCAGAATTATACAATTATAAAATTCAAATACAATTTCTGTTGGCACTGAAATCGCTCCATATTACAGTGCTTGTTTACTGAAAACAGACAGACAGAGGCGTACCTGTGCTAATTAGCTATCTGCGTCTCTGAACACCGTTGTAAACAGAAGACAGAGGCCACAAACATGTTACTGAAAAATACTGTCGGCTGCAGCTGTGTTAAAACCCGGTTTCAAAAAGTGTACAGTAAGTGTATATTTCGCATTTGTGAAATTATTTTGTTGTGATATTAAAGTACAGGGCTTTACGTTTCTAGAACCGTACTGCATTTGGCTGTTTTGGCTTCCAGAGCCAATTCACCTCTAAACAGAACATGCAAGGGCCTGGGACTATAAGGAGTAACGTTAGGCTCCTTTAGTCCATTATTGGGCTAACACACTCCCAGCATGAGCCGTAATAAAATGTACCTCTGCCCCTGATAGTTGTTATGTCAGCCACTGTTTGTAGTGAATGATCAGAAAAGCTGTCTATGAACTGTTTTATTTATTTATTTTTATTTAACCTTTATTTAACCAGGTAAGTCAGTTGAGAACAAGTTCTCATTTACAACTGCGACCTGGCCAAGATAAAGCAAAGCAGTGCAATAAAAACAACAACACAGAGTTACATATGGGGTAAAACAAAACATAAAGTCAAAAATACAACAGAAAAAATATATACAGTGACATACACTCCACAAACTGTTTATAATCATCACTGTGATAATGACACCATCATGATCATAGGCTACTTTATAAAAGTTATCCAGAATTTCCTTTGGCGTCCGCATACAATCAGATACCTTGCAATAAAGCTGAGACTACGTTAACTTGATTATTTAGTGATACAATTACATAACAATGTTATTACATTGTAGCAGAAAGTCTTCTGTTGCTGTCATGCAACGATTGTTTTTTACCACAAGATGGCAGCAAAGATCTCTGAAACGGGAATCCAACGCTCTAGCAGGCACCTGCTCTGACACCTTGATCCAAACCATGGGTCTGTTTTTCTTCAAAAGTGGAATAGATCAAATGAATTGTATATGTTTTTATATGCATGTCTTTTTTATGTATTGGAGCAATTGGTGAACACAGACAGAATCGTTTTACTTTGTGTGCCCTGCTCGTATGTGTCTGTGCGTGAGTGTATTCATTAGTGTATTAACACACTCACGTTTATCCCTTTCCTTCGCCGGCATGTGGAAGCATTGCTTTGGCATGTCCTTCCTGGAGATCCCTTTTGTTATCTGTTTTCTCCCCTCTGTTGTCATTACTCTCTGTGCCAACTACCAGAGAGTTTACAGTACACACACTCTCTCTCTCTCTCTCTCTCTCTCTCTCTCTCTCTCTCTCTCTCTCTCTCTCTCTCTCGATTCTCTTTCTCTCTCTCTCACACCCACACACTCCCTCTCAGACATACCGTTGAAGTAGGAAGTTTACATAGACTTAGGTTGGAGTCATTAAAACTCGTTTTTCAACCACTCCACAAATTTCTTGTTAACAAACTATAGTTTTGGCATGTCGGTTAGGACATCTACTTTGTGCATGACACATGTAATTTTTCCAACATTTGTTTACAGACAGATTATTTCACTTATAATTCACTGTATCACAATTCCAGTGGGTCAGAAGTTTACATACACTAAGTTGACTGTGCCTTTAAACAGCTTGGAAAATTCCAGAAAATTATGTCATGGCTTTAGAAGCTTCTGATAGGCTAATTGACATCATTTGAGTCAATTGGAGGTGTACCTGTGGATGTATTTCAAGGCCTACCTTCAAACTCAGTGCCTCTTTGCTTGACATCATGGGAAAATCAAAAGAAATCAATCAATGTAGACCTCCACAAGTCTGGTTCATCCTTGGGAGCAATTTCCAAACGCCTGAAGGTACCACGTTCATCTGTACAAACAATAGTACGCAACTATAAACACCATAGGACCACGCAGCCGTCATACTGCTCAGGAAGGAGATGCGTTCTGTCTCCTAGAGATGAACGTACTTTGGTGCGAAAAGTGCAAATCAATCCCAGAACAACAGCAAAGGACCTTGTGAAGATGCTGGAGGAAACAGGTACAAAAGTATCTATATCCACAGTAAAACGAGTCCTATATCGACATAACCTGAAAGGCCGCTCAGCAAGGAAGAAGCCACTGCTCCAAAACCGCCATAAAAAAGTCAGACTATGGTTTGCAACTGCACATGGGGACAAAGATCGTACTTTTTGGAGAAATGTCCTCTGGTCTGATGAAACAGAAATAGAACTGTTTGGCCATAATGACCATCGTTATGTTTGGAGGAAAAAGGGGGTGCCTTGCAAGCCGAAGAACACAATCCCAACCGAGAAGCACGGGGGTGGCAGCATCATGCTGTGGGGGTGCTTTGCTGCAGGAGGGACTGGTGCACTTCACAAAATAGATGGCATCATGAGGAAGGAAAATTATGTGGATATATTGAAGCAACATCTCAAGACATCAGACAGGAAGTTAAAGCTTGGTCGCAAATGGGTCTTCCAAATGGACAATGACCCCAAGCATACTTCCAAAGTTGTGGCAAAATGGCTTAAGGACAACAAAGTCAAGGTATTGGAGTGGCCATCACAAAGCCCTGACCTCAATCCTATAGAAAATGTGTGGGCAGAACTGAAAAAGCGTGTGCGAGCAAGGAGGCCTACAAACCTGACTCAGTTACACCAGCTCTGTCAGGAGGAATGGGCCAAAATTCACCCAACTTATTGTGGGAAGCTTGTGGAAGGCTACCCGAAACGTTTGTCCCAAGTTAAACAATTTAAAGGCAATGCTACCAAATACTAATTGAGTGTATGTAAACTGCTGACCTACTGGGAATGTGATGAAATAAATAAAAGCTGAAATAAATCATTATCTCTACTATTATTCTGACATTTCACATTCTTAAAATAAAGTGGTGATCCTAACTGACCTAAGACAGGGAATTTTTACTAGGATTAAATATCAGGAATTGTGAAAAACTGAGTTTAAATGTATATGGCTAAGGTGTATGTAAACTTCCGACTTCAACTGTATACACACTCCCTCTCTCTCTCTCATACACACTCTCGCTCCCTCTCATTGTCTCACACACATGCACACCATTAGAAATCACCCCCATGTCAGCCATCTATGCCAGTGTTTCCCCTATATTCACTTAGCAGTATTTTTTATATAAATATCATTTATGGGATAGAAAACGTTTTCTGTATCAACTTAAACGACTAAAACCAGATATAAATTATTTAGAAAAGATAATGGAGCTATATATTTTTTTATAAGATGAGAACTAACCCATCCGTGATTGGTCTGTGTCATCACTTGGTCCTGTGTGACGACAAATGTAGTAGTCAGAATGGATCACTATTTAATTAATTATCTCGATTTGTAGCGAACTTTAAAATAATTCACCGTGGTGATGGAATTTGATCATAATAAACACATACTAGAGCCCAAAACGGCTGTTTAAAAAAATATGTTGGGCCGTTCTGCCGATCATAATTTACATAGGCTTTCTAGGGCAGACCAGGGCATTTGGCACCGCTAGGTTGTACGCAGTTGCCGACCAGCGGAGCTCGTGACTTCACGCTCCAGACCGGACACTGGGGGCCTGGTAATGCTCCTCAGCAGTCTAGAGGAGGATGAGCTAGCCAATCAGCAGTCTACTTGCATGAATATTTTTTATGACCGGTATACACCCACACCATTCTGTTGTTGGGGTATGCCCACACCATTCCAACACATAAAAGCTGCTTTTTAACATACTTAATTCCCATTTTTTGTAAGGAAAACTATTTCACTCATATTGTAAGTAATTATATGTCATATTTCATAGAAATCTGGAAACACTGGGCAGTTACTTTAAAACAGCAAAGAGGAGGGACTCCCCCCCCGTCCGTCCGTCCGTCCCCGTCCGTCTGTCCGTCCGTCCGTCACGCTAACCTTGCCACCGCTCCATACAAAATCCTAGGGGAAACACTGTATGCCATTGTGTGTGATTTCATTAGTGCGATTCCGATTTGTATCGTTATGTCTGGTGGTGCTGCAGCAGATGTTGGTCAGCTTTGTGTGTGTGTGTGTGTGTGAGCTTTGTGGGGATATGTGTGTGTGTAGAGGAGTGGTAGGGTGGGCTTATCCACAACTCCTGCTGTCGCTTTAATCCCCCTGGCGTGTGTGTGTGCTTATGTGCCCACACACACGCTGAGACAGTACACACACACACGCAAACACACACACTATTTAGTATGTCAGTGTGTCAGAGGGTTTTTAAACACCCCCCTTTCAGTCAAGGCCTACCTGTCAATCATGCAATAGGAATAGCCAGGCTGAAACCACTTACCCAATAAATACCTGATTGTATTTGTGTGTTGGAAGGGAGTCAAAATACAGTTATTTATCTGGAGAGAGTATCTTGTATGGGCATTGATTGACCATCATGATCAACGAAGTAAAAACATATGACATGATGTATTGGTCTTGATCTCTACTTATGAGTGGGCAAGTTCGTTTTGCATGGCCCGGTGTCCAGGGTGTGGAGATTTCATTTAAGGATCAATGAAATGGTTGAATTAAGCAATAAGGCCTGATGGGGTGTGGTATTTAGCCAATATGCCACGAGTGCCTGGATACAGCCCTTAGCCATGGTACATTGGCAATATACCACAAACACCTGAGGTGCCTTATTGCTGTTATAAACTGGTTACCAACATAATTAGAGCAGTAAAAATACATGTTTTGTCATACCCATGGTATACGGTCTGATATACCATGGCTTTCAGCCAATCAGCATTCAGGGCTCGAACCACCCAGTTTATAATGTACAATAGAAATTCCCCATTAGCCTCCACTTCTTGGTTGACATATAACGTTCCAATAGCAAGGTAGGAGGCGGGACTTCAATAGCTTTTCGGAGAGAGGTTCGTGGACGGTGGACCTCTGTGCTTGGTTGGTGCTGAAAATATGTATAGGCTTGGGGCACCTCCTTACAATCTACCTGCCGATATTTGTGAAGATGTCGTTCGTGTCTTGGATTAAAAAACGTCTAGCCGTTATCTAAACACATGCACCGAAGGCCTCGACCAGTGATAACGAACAGTTTAGGTACTTGTTATCTTTTAGGCGTATACTGTACCGAAATGGAGAAGAAGGAAAATGTAGCTATCTAGCCAAATTGCTAACACTGTGAGAGGACCCAGCACCAAAGCTTCGTATGGAGATTAAAACGGTTATCATCAATCTAATCTATCAACGGAGGACATTCAGCCGTTTTGGATTTATTCACTCACGGAGCCGGTGTGAATCCATATAGCTACAGGTAAATGGCTAGCCAGGTTTGTCAAAATGCTGTTGTGAAAATGGAACCTAGCAGCTAATGTTACTGTAGTTAGTTAGCTGGCTAGGTAGCTCAAACGCTCAGATGTTGCCACCAAGCTAGCACAGTTTCCTATCTAGCTAGCTAGTAGTTAGTTAGCCACCAGAAATGGCTAACAAAATATCTACTCCATTCCGTACCATTGAAGTTAGCTACTAGTTACATTTTACAGGGGGGCGTTAGCTAGTCATAGACTAGTCAATTCATAGTTAGATAACGTTACCATAACCGACTCTCACCTAGCCAGTATTGGCAGTAACGTTAATGTCTGTATTATTTTCAGGGCAAAGTTATTGAATAGGAGTCAACGTCCATACAGCCAACCATACCTAGATATGAGGCTAACTAATATTTATTACGCTAACCTCGAAAACGGGTTTTGTGGTTTAGTGTGTCATCTCGATTCGAGCAAGGCCGGGCCGTCAGAACACATCGGGCTGTGCCGCTACGTCGACCCCAGGTTTGAAGGTATCCTTTCTCAACCTAGACAGGATAGTGAGTTCGGGGATCCGTTTTGAGGCCTATACAGAAGAGAGAGAGGAACCGCAGCGATACACACCCCAAAATATTACAGGCAGAATGGGCTTGTCAAAGAGAATGAGAATGGGTTCAAATCATATCGCATTTCTTCACTGAACGTGACCACAAACTAACCTTTTCGATCGGTTGACGATGCTTCGGTATCACAGATTTAGTATAAACGTATATATAAGTGTATATAGGCAACCTACCCATTTTAGATTATCTAACCATTTGTCAGCCTTTATGGTTTTTCAGACTACATTAATGGAATATTTCGCTATCCCCAGGTGTGCCAATATAATCGTGGGATTACATGAGGCTCAATGACTGTGTCAAACCATACACACAAGTTGGAGGTGTGCCAGCTAGTATTTTTCAAGTCCAAAAGAGGTCAAGTTTGTGATTTAACTCATTTCACTGCTATTGTCCCCCTGGCTACACACACCATATGCAGCATGATGTCCATCCCATAATGTCAAATCAAATCCCATGCTGGCTAAGGCCTATCCCTTAGCAGACCAGATACCAACCTGCAGTTTTGTGTGGGGGGTGTTGCTTAGCCCTAGTAGCACATGCCTGCATAGCTTGTGTGGTAACACTTGACAGGGGATCCTGTTGAGGACTGAACACATGATTGTCATCTCCGCTTCAGCTATTTAGAAAGTGTTTGTGCTTTACATTACATGCACAGGGTGTGCACATGTATTTTGGCAGGCAGGGCGTGCACGTGTGTTTCTGCAGGCAGGGTCCACCTTGAAACTTGTGAAGTTTGCAGGATGATGAGTGGATGGTGGATAACATGCAAGTGAGCTTTGAGGTCACGGTAAGCTCCTCCCTGTAAGAGAAGATAAGATAAATCAGAGAGGGAATATAGAAGGTGTATCAAACAAAAGGAGATGAGGAGAGGAAGCTGTTCAAGAGTATTGGGTTTCCACTAGCTTCTATAATCACAAAGTCAGATTCCACAGCCACAAAATCAAAATTGGCTTCAAAAATTAGCGTTCTGGTCTTAATTTAAGGTTAGGGTTAGCCATAAGGTTAGCAGTGGGGTTAGGTTTAAAATACAATTTGGAAGATGATACATTTTAGAAATGGGCGGGGTTTATGACTTTGTGGCTATAGAAGCTAGTGACTACCCTACAGCTCTACTCATCATGTAACAAACAAAAGGAGATGAGGAGCTGAAGCCATTCAAGAGTATTGGGACACACCTGATCCTCGTCTCATTTGATGAATGGGGACTGAATTATACACTCTCAGGGAGTGAACAGCTCTACTCATCATGTGTGCTGTTGCCAGCAGATTCCAGGCTCCGGGGCGTTACTCCTCTGGGCTGCAGACCTCTCTGCCACCCCATCGATCTTGATATGCACGCAGAGTCCATACAGATTCCATTTGAATGCAAATTGTATGCAGTCTCCTCAGCTGCCCCCTGGTCCAGGAGAAGTTGTTAGTGGTGGTGATTAATGTGTTACGGTAACCAGGTTTCCATCCAACCTTGCTATGCGAGTAAAATACATGTTGGATAAAACATGTCACTACAGGCCTGATGGAAACAGAACATTTGTCGGTAAACTTTCCAAATGCAGACAAAACAAAATACATTAGGCAAGATGGGATCTTTTTGTGTCGGTAAAATTAATTATGTAAGAAATGGTGGTGGAAAATCCTTTATGCGCAAATATTGATATAATAACCATCATATCGAAGTAAAGTTGGGAGTCACGTGATGATATTTTGTGTGGTCCTCCCACTAGGACTCGGGGAAGGATGCAGTTTATTAGGCTACAGATGAAATAAGTTATGATGAACTTCCAGGGTGGTGCACGTGATGAGCTTGATGCTCCTTTCCCCAAAAATATTATTTTCTGCTGACTTATTCTGCTGACATGATTGATGCTTGACTGCAGTTTGACAAATATAAATAATCTCACAATGTAGGCTATACCCGCACTGTATCTGTTAGCTATTGGCTAGAGCGCACGTGCCAAGACCAGAGTGGGCACATTGGCTATATAACGCAAAAATGTTTGTGACCAAACAATCAGTAGAGTTGAAAATGTGATGGAACCCATTTAAAAAACTTGTACTTTTTATTCGGTACATGGGAATGTATCTGCAAAAGTAAATTTTATTTTCTCTACGTCTGGCGGGAAAATGTGCATATTGTTTTTATGGAGATTTTTGAATATTTACATGGAAATCTGTTGCCGACTGGATGGAAGCCTAGCTAGTGAAGAGAGGAGCCTGTGCCGACAGTCGTGGCCGGCTGGGCGCTACTGCAGGCATTAACGGAAGGAGGTCTATGTGGGATACAATACACATTATTCACTCATTCTTTCAACCTAAATTCAGTGTTTTGTTTCTCATCAGTTCACTTTTGTGCCAAGGCCCCCTTTCTACAGCATCCGGGCAGCTGAGGTCAGACATCTCCATGGCAACCAATTGAACTCAAGTTATTTTGGGCAGGGTGGTGATCTCACTCACACCTAAGAAGTGATAGGAGAAATAATACCTTTCTATTGTATACACTACTGGTCAAAAGTTTTAGAACACCGACTCATTCAAGGGTTTTCCTTAATTTTTTACTATTTACTACATTGTAGAATAATAGTGAAGACATCAAAACTATAAAATTACATTTTAGTCATTTAGCAGACGCTCTTATCCAGAGCGACTTCCAGTTAGTGAGTGTATACATTTTCATACTGGCCCCCCATGGGGAACGAACCCACAACCCTGGCGTTGCAAGCACCATGCTCTACCAACTGAGCTACAGGGGACTTTAACACATATGGAATCATGTAGTAACCAAAAAAGTGTTAAACAAATCAAAATATATTTTATATTTGAAATTCTTCAAATAGCCACCCTTTGCCTTGATGACAGATTTGCACACTTTTGGCATTCTATCAACCAGCTTCACCTGGAATGCTTTTCCAACAGTCTTGAAGGAGTTCCCACATATGCTGAGCACTTGTTGGCTGGTTTCCCTTCACTCTGTGGTCCGACTCATCCCAAACCATCTCAATTTGGTTGAGGTCGGGGGATTGTGGAGGCCAGGTCATCTGATGCAGCACTCCATCACTCTCCTTCTTGGTCAAATAGCCCTTACACAGCCTGCAGGTGTGTTGGGTCATTGTCCTGTTGAAAAACAAATAATAGTCCCACTAAGCCCAAACCAGATGGGATGGCGTATCGCTGCAGAATGCTGTGGTAGCCATGCTGGTTAAGTGTGCCTTGAATTCTAAATAAATCAGTGTCACCAGCAAAGCACCATAACACCTTCTCCTCCATGCTTTACGGTGGGAAATACACATGCGGAGATCATCCGTTCACCCACACCGCATCTCACAAAGACACGGCGGTTGGAACCAAAAATCTCCAATTTGGACTCCAGACCCAAGGACAGATTTCCACCGGTCTAATGTCCATTGCTCGTGTTTCTTGGCCCAAGCAATTCTCTTCTTCGTATTGGTGTTCTTTAGTAGTGGTTTCTTTGCAGCAATTGGACCGTGAAGGCCTGATTCACACAGTCTCCTCTGAACAGTTGATGTTGAGATGTGTATGTTACTTGAACTCTGTGAAGCATTTATTTGGGCTGCAATTTCTGAGGCTGGTAACTCTAATGAATGTATCCTCTGCAGCAGAGGTAACTCTGGGTCTTCCATTCCTGTGGCGGTCCTCATGAGAGCCAGTTTCATCATATGACTTGATGGTTTTTACGACTGCACTTCAAGAAACTTTCAAAGTTCTTGAAATGTTCCCTATTGACTGACCTTCATGTCTTAAAGTAATGATAGACTGTGGTTTTTTTCTTTGCTTATTTGAGCTGTTCTTGCCATAATATGGACTTGGTCTTTTACCAAATAGGACTATCTGCTGTATACCACCCCTACCTTGTCACAACACAACTGATTGGCTCAAACGCATTAAGAAGGAAAGAAATTCCACAAATTAACTTTTAAGAAGGCACACCTGTTAATTGACATGCATTCCAGGTGACTACCTCATGAAGCTGGTTGAGAGAATGCCAAGAGTGTGCAACGCTGTCATCAAGGCAAAGGGTGGCTATTTGAATAATCTCAAATCTAAATTATATTTTGATTTGTTTAACACTTTTTTGGTTACTACATGATTCCATATGTGTTATTTCATAGTTTTGATATCTTCACTATTATTCTACAATGTAGAAAATAGTTTTTTTTTAAACTTGAAGGAGTAGGTTTTCTAAAACGTTTGACTGGTAGTGTATGCAGGGTGGTCTCACCGTAAAAAATAGTTATATTTTTTTAGCGAACAGCTGACTGGGGACAGCCGGGCATTCATGTGGCTGTCCGTTTCTGCGGTAACATGGACTCTTAACAACGTGATGAAGCTTTGTTGCTCCTTACTGAATCAAGGAAGGTGTTGTAGCAAATGAGCACATGTAGAAAGGCGCAGCAGCACACAGAAATATAACCTATGGCAGCACATGCAGTCAGGAGTGGAGGAGAGGGGAAAATGTGTTGAAAAAAATAATATACATTTAAATTGTATTATTATTATAACGGTTATTACAGAGACTGCGGTCATTTGGCTGGCCAATTACCATCATCCAAAATTCCATCATCTTCACAGCCCTACTCAGATCATAAGCATATTATATTGCAGGAAGGAACTGTAAGGACTTTGGTTTGTTAGTTGTGTAGATTGTTTTAAGCACCAGATGTAGTGTGACAGTCCAAGGGTGTTATCTGAATGAATGTACTTCATTGATCCCCATGGGGGGGAGTGGGTCATGTAAATGGAAAGGAATGATGGCTGAAAATGGAGAGACAGAGAGATATGTAGTTCAATGCCCCTGAGCAATGAGGGCATGTAGCCTAAAGAGAGAGAGACAGCTGTTGTACACATACACATTTCCCCTTACGGGGTGACAACACACACCGTTGCATCCAATTACATTGTTCCCCGCTGAGTGTGATGATGTAGGTGAGCATGCCCTACAAGGAAGGCATCAGCTTGTTTTACCCAGCAGCCAACTGAAAAGAAGAGGAAGTGATGATCATTAGCTAATCCTCATGGAATCTGACTGTGTCAGAATAGGCTAGCTCTATTTCACACTCTCTATTTCTCTCTCAGCTGTCATCTGTGTCAGTCTTCAAAGCATGGGATAGTCCCTCCCAGGCTCTTTCCTCAATCCGCTCTCCTCGCCTCCTGAAAACGCATTGGTGGAGAAGGCCTGAGGGGAGGTACCTTGGATCTTCTCCCCTCCAATGGGATTTGAGAAAGGAAATACTAATTGAGACAAATTCCCAGATGAAGCAGCTAGTTTGTTTGTTGAGTCAGTGGGAGGTCCTCCACAGGTAGGTCAATGGTCCAGAAGTCAATACTTCTCCTGGACAGTGGACACCAAAGAGAGAGACTAGAGACTTGAACACAGGCCGGGTTAGGAAAATACTTGTAAATGCATCCTTCCTTGAAGTTTGTTGATGACAGGTCTAACACGATTACGGTAGAAAGGCATAAGTGAAGATAGATGGTTGCACGCCAAGGTTCTATTACATTGCTTTCACCTATCCAGTTTTGTAGTCGCTCCAGACCAGTGATTACTTCCAGGAAGGGAGAATGTTTTTTCAAAGAACAGGCAAAATCTCAGTCCCTCTAAACAATATATATATACAAAATAATCTCAGTCCATCTGTGGTCACGTTTGAGTATCTAATCATCTCTCAGTACCTGGTACCCACTGGTCCTCATCAGATGATTACATGCCTTTAGACTGTAGAGGGGGAGGGGACCGATACTTATTGTTGGTCATACATGAAAGGTTCTGATTGCATATCTCCTCGACAACCCCAGAAATGAGGTGAGCGCAGGCAGGGCGTAGCACATCAATGAGTCATATTGTGTGTCTGTGCTTCTGTTTCTCCCCACGGCAATAAGACCTACTCCACTGATTAGGAAATTATCCGCACTCATGTTACATTCACTATGTCTCGCTGTGTGTGTGCCCATTTCCCCCAATATATGTGTAATCGCTCTCTAGACCTCAGTATTATGACAGCCTAGGCAGAGATACCCTTTTCCTGGCAACATTCTACTGCTGCAGGCTAACCAGCTATTTTGCGTCCCAAATGGCTCCCTATGTAGTGCACTACTTTTGACCAGGGCCCATAGGGCTCTACTTTGACCAGGGCCCATAGGGCTCTACTTTGACCAGGGCCCATAGGGCTCTACTTTGACCAGGGCCCATAGGGTAGTGCACTTTCTAGGGAATAGGATGCCATCTGGGACACAGCCTATATCAGTATCATGCTGTGTCCCAATACTCCTAGATAGCATCCGTCTCACTCAGATAACCATTGGTCTGAGTGATACAAGCCAGTCTTCTCTCTCTTACCAGTAAGGCCAGAGGTGTTCCCGACCATGTGAACGGACTAGGAAAAACTCTGGGCCTTATTTATATGGCTATAACTAGCAAGCGCCGTGGGTTTTCCTTGGTCTGGTCGAAAACACTCCTGGTCTGCCTACCTACCTCCATTATGATGAAGGAAGGGCGATGACTATACTAGGAGGTTAATGAATACGATTGGGACGTAGCCCAAAGCAGAGCAGAGGTCTATATATTTGACACATTCGATTGGAACTTAGCCCAAAGCAGAGGAGAGGGTTCTATGTTACAGACATACCAGCGATTTCTCCATTGTTACTATCCCGTCTGGCCCTCCTCCTTATGTTGGAGATGTAGATTCCAGAAGGAGAGGGAGAGAGGAATCAGTCATAGGTGATAGTCAAAGTCCAAAAATGAACGGTTAGGCTTACTATCCAATGAGATGGATTGGGGGTGTGGCCTTGCGACAGACTAGCGTCCTGTCTAGGGGGTGAACTTATACCTCAAGCTGCCTCACACTACAGAAACAGGAGATGGGCCTAGGCCCTATCGCTGTTCTGGCTCGGAAGAGGCTTGGTCTGTGTCCCAAATTACACTCTAGTTCCATTATAGTACACTACCTTTGACCACGGCCCTATGGTAAAAAGTATGGGCCCTGGTCAACGGTAGTGCTCTATAAAGGAAATGGGGTGCCATTTGGGACGTGGACTTAGAATAACCTGGGAGGTGATGTTACAGGATGTGTATTAGTGTTTGAATGATTCAGGTCATCAGTCTGACTGTCACCGTCACTTCCTGTCTCTGCGTAGCTGAGCCTGATATCTATAGGCATGTCCCCGATCAGTCAGCCTGCTTAGAACTACATCACCCTAATTACAGACCAGTGTGGGAGGCGGTTTGGAGAATCAAAGGTCATAGATTCATTGGGCACATTGGAGAAAACCTTTTTCAAAACATGGTGCAATGGAAATGTTTTTATTGGACTAGTTCAGTTAGTCCCTCCCTCCCTGTTTGTCTGTTTGCTTCTGTTTGATGCCTAATGAATACGACCCTGGGAAGGATGTCATAAAGTGACCGGAGTTGAGTTGAATACTTCAACTGTCGAAGGGGAGTTAGGGAGCACCTAATTGGTTGAGGAATGGATCATTCAACCAAATACAATTTAAAGTGCTTTGAGATTGAAGAAAAAGTACTAAGCCGCTATAAATGCAAATTCTGCTCATGAATCATGATGATAACTTGCTGAGGTTTGCACTCTAATAGGGACTTGGGACTCTGTAGCGGTTCAGTGAAATTAATGTCTTTGAATGGAGCTTAATCACAGGTTGCTGCATCTTCTCCCTGTCTTCTCACCTAATGGCGGCAGGTAGCTTAGTGGTTAAGAGCGTTGTGCCAGTAACCGAAAGGTCGCTGGTTCTAATCCCCGAGCCGACTAGGTGAAAAGTCTGTGCCCTTGATCAAGGCACTTAACCCTAATTGCTCTTGTAAGTCGCTCTGGATAAGAGTGTCTGCTAAATGACCTAAATGTAAAAATGTGGCGTACAATGGGTTGTGTTCTGGAGAAAACCTCTTTCAACAGAGGAGGCAGGCCTTCTACCTTGTGTTGTGTTGGCATGAAAACGAGAAATGTTGGAAAATGGCAAAATGAGCGTTGTTAGTGTTCAACTACAAGTTCAGGTTGTCTCAAAGAGCGTTCTCTCATTTCGTGTCAACCGTGGTGTCCTTCGCTGTCCTAGACACACAATCACATTCACTCAAACTCACTCGTACGTTCACGGTTCACACCCTCTCACATTGGTTGTGTCTCAATGGCACATACGGCCCAGGTTATAGGGTTCAACTCTCATTGAGTTGGCTAATTAGGAAAACTGTCATCTCTCAACACCTTGTCATACACTGTTTCGAGACGAGAGACAGGATATTTTTATTTATTTATCTATTTTTGCTCTCACACTCTTTCAGATGAATCCCTGGTGGGCTAACGGAATATCTGCCAGACCGAATCACACACCTTGTTTTTATGGATTTGTTTTTTAGGAACCAGAATGATTGCTGGCCGAGCAAAAAAAAAAAGATATTGCCCGCGGACACACTCACGGTTGACAGACTCACTCACACACACACACAGTGACAACAGCAGATAACTTACACAGCAGAAGCAAGGTGAACAACCGAAGCATTCCTGCTAGACTAGTTGGTGCTCGACATTGAATGCTGTTTGTTTACAATGAAGTCCCATACATAGAATTGTCTTGGGTTCATGATGGAGCTAAGCACGTGTATCTCTCCCACGCTTTTCCTCCCTTTCACCCTTTCCCTCCCCCTTTCCTCTTCTCCCCTCCCTCGTTCTCTCCTCTCCCTCCCTATAGGAGCTGTATCCCACCAGACATCTAGAGGCCCTGCCAGACGTATCTGACTAAAGAGAGGAGAAGAGGATCACCAGTGCCACCACAGTGGGGGTGGAGAGGGAGACCGTGCCCGTTGGAAAACCTGTTGGATTTAAACTCTCTTCATTACAGATGATCACTCTGCTCTCCTAACTGCCACCCTCCCCCTTTACACACAGACACACACACACACACACAGACGGAGAGACCCACACACACACGCGTAGAGACAGACACAAACAGAATTCGATGCTGACCCAGACAGTAGAGACAGATAGATAGAGACACTAACACTAACACAGTCAGACACACACAGAATATCTCACACACACACACACACACACACACACACAGAATCACACACAGTCCTCTAGAAGTAGCCCTAGTGAGTCACATAAACATTATCTCACAGTCACTCAGACACGCACTCCAAGACCCAGAGCTGGTTCCCAGGGGTCGTGGTGGGAGGGTGTGCCCCCTCCCTCCTCTCGGTGCACTACGCTGGGGGACGGAAGGACAGGAATGGCCCTGGAGGAATGGCTGGCTGGCTGCCTCGCTCAGTGAGACGGAGGCTTATGTAACTAACGGTCCTCCTCATCCTCCTCTCCTTGGCTAGCTAACACAGCTGGGCCTTGGGTCTCGACAGACACTGGGGAGGAGCTCCTCATCAACCCCACTAGGGAATACAGATTCCAGCTTCTAATCTTCAGGCTTTCCTCTCTGGGTTCAACTTCACATTGCTTTTTTATTTTTTTTTACCATATTTCTGGAGGATCTTTAAGGGGTGTTTTTTTGTGTGGATTTTACAAGAGGGTGTTTTGGATATGTGCACCCTCACGGACACCTCCAGGTTACAGGGACACACACAATTTGACCTGCGTACATGTCTTCTTCGACACACACCTGTAGCAGGTGGGATCGACGTCTGAGACTTCCTACTTGTCTCCCATTGGCTCAGGGATGCCCCGACCAGGAAGAACAAAGTCTGAGCGTCCGTCTACGAGCACATTGGCGTTTTTAAGACTCTGTTTGGACTGAAGGGACAGCCATTTATTGAATAAGGAAACTAGCTGACTTTCAGAGCAACTATAGGACTGCCTGATATCCGTCTCCGCTGATTTCTAGCTCTCGTTTTGACGTTGTTTTGTTTTTCCTGTCTCATCTGACGATTGAGCCAACCAGGAGGCAAAATACACAGACAAGAATCCCACTTGGCCACAATCAAAGACCATTTTTGCTATACCTCTCGCTCTCTCTCCCCCCTCTTTCTCTCTTTGTTTTTCTCTTTCCCTCTTTCTGCATATCAACTACCTGTTTACACACTAGACCAGCTCCAGTGATAGCCTACCTTTCTATCGAGGCAGAACATGAACGATTAAGTTGCTATCTTTTTATATCTTTACCTGCGACAAATCAAAAACCTTGCAATCCATCTCTACCTCTCAATCGCTCCATACCCTTTTAAAACCTCTGTGTCAGAACCAAATCGATACTCAGACGGTCTATATCACAGACAGAATAGTCAACAGACTGAACAGGCTACCGACTGAACAATCGATGGACGGTACAATCTGTCATCTTAGTCTGGAATGGGAAGACGGTTATTGGGTCTGAATGTCATTGAACTGAACCAGAGTTCTTTTAAATATTAAGTTATTGATACGGGCTGTCATTGAACAGGCTATGTATAGCAGGTCAACCAAAGCGATCCGCCTCATCCTCTGTACCTAACTGACATTTTGACCTCCAGAGTTGAGTGTTTTTTAAAAACCATTTATGAGTCTAGGGACTAGAGGAGAGTAAGATTGTAAGAAATAAAGAAGGAATTTCAGTTAAAACCGCTTCACCAAATCATATACGTTATGCTTTACTAGGACATACCTCTTATTTTCTTTTGAACAGGGACAGTCCAAGGTTTTTATATACCACACCGAAACAATCAAGCCATATCACAGCTTTTTTATTGCACTATTTTCTTGTTGTATCGTAAAATCACTAAGCCTTCAATTAAGTTATTTACCTCTCGCACGCGCACATTTCTTGATATTCCTTATATTTACCCAAATCCACTGTAAGGAACCATTTAAAGACTAAAGAAAAACCAAGCAATTTAAAAGTATCAGCCTTGAGATTGACACACAATTGAGCAGAAGTTGTTGTTATTGTCCTCCTATATAAGCCAGTAATTCAAGCATAGAGCAGCATGGGCTCGATTTTATAAGAACACATCTTTAAATAGTGGCTCTGTTGATCTACTTTTACGTTTACAAAGGCATTACAGTGGAGGATCTTTAAGCCTCTTGCAGCTGTCCGAGTCCATCTCAATCAAATACCCCCCTCTATCTCTGTCTTACCCCCTCCTCTCAGACAAGGCCAAAGGTCAAGTTGAATAGACATCCCACAACTTTTAAGCAAAGGGACAGATTTTGTTTTCTGAACACACGGTTTAGGGAGGGCGAATCTACCCTTTCTTTCTTTTTGTCCCCCTCTTTCCGGTGAACATGCAGAGGTCTTCTCTCGTTCTGGTCCGATTGAGAAGGGGACTCCTCTACCTCCCTCTCTAACCCCCTCAATCCCCCTCTCTCTCTACGCCCTTTCTCTTAATCTATAATCCATCCCTCCATCCACACACCCCAAACAAATCCCCCTACCCCCTCATCCCCACCTCCCCCCTGGGTGGGGTAATTCCACCGTCCCCCCCCTCCCCTCTCCCCCTGTGTGATGCCGGGCAGCAGTAAGAGTGGGGGTGTGGGTGGCCTCCTCGCCCCCCACACCGCCTCCCCGTCCCGGCCACTTCGCCCGTCCCGCTACGTGCCCGTGTCGGCAGCGACGGCCTTCCTGGTGGGATCCACCACACTCTTCTTCTGCTTCACGTGAGTACAACCAAACCACCACCACCCCCCTCCCCCCGCCAGGTCACACACACACACACACACACACACGTCATATACACACGTCATACACAGATGCTCAAATGCACAGCATGTACACATCCTACACAAGTCACACACACACACACACACACAAGACCGTCTCCTCAAACACACCCACACCTTAACATAAACACTTATCACCACACACACCCTCACTTGGTTAATTCTCTGCCTTCCTAGAAAGACAGACGCGCATAAATTCCGACCCACACACTCCTCCCACACACCAGTCCCCTAGGGCCTGCCTGTAGTGTGTGACAGGTAACGTTATTGAGTAATGTAGTCAGTCAACCCCTGGCAATGGGACAGAACAGAGCAACGTCAGACGTAAAGACACACACTCATAAACCTAGACACACACACTACTCTCTCTCTCCACACACACACACACACACACACACACACAGTTGAGTGTGTGACAGTACTAGTAGTGCAGAGTAAGACAGGACAGGTCAGGGTGTGTCTGGAGCGGCCTGTCAGTTCATAGCTCTACTCCATATTACAACAACAACCACCACCATGCTGGAATAGAGGGAAAATAGGCCAGCATCTGTCACCCTTAATAAAGAGCTGTCTTTTTCTCTCTCTCTCTCTCTGTCCCTGTCCTTCTATATCCATCTCATCCCCTCTCTCTCTGTTGCGATCCGTCTCCCTCTGAATTTGCTCAACTCGGTTTAATCAGCAAGTGCTTTATTCACTAGACGAATGCGCGGCCTTTGCTAAACCTAGCATGAACTACCTCGCTCGCTCTCTCTCTGGGTCTTGGCCCGTTGTCCATGCAACAGGTGATCTCCATATGTGGGTCACCCCGTTCCCATGGCAATGAGACAAGCTCTTCCTAAACAGATACTGTTGACAATTTTGCGTCTGTACGGCCACTGCCCTACCTGTCAAACACACCTACTCAAAGAATGTCAGCCCTGCCACTAGGTTTGCTATAAAGCTGAGGGTGGGGCTGGACAAATGTAGCCACTCTCAAATTCATAGATGGAGCTTACTGTCACCAATACTGCCGTGATATTCCTTCCTTTATTGAGGTGTTATTTAACAGGGCTTTGCTGTGGTTCTTGTTATGAATAAATACAAAGGATCTAACTTCTTTCTCCTTCCCTCTCTTTCAGGTGTCCATGGCTGACGGAGCAGTTCTCGGTTGCCGTGCCGATCTACAACGGTGTCATCTTCCTGTTCGTCCTGGCCAACTTCTGCATGGCCACATTCATGGACCCGGGCATCTTCCCCAGAGGTGTGTGTGTGTGTTGCACAGATTTATAACAACACCTACCTCCCATCCCATGCTCCCTGCAAACTCTGTATGACTGTCTACTGCCTATGCTATGTAGTATGTATATGTGTGTGTGTGTTCATGGTGATCTAGTAAGGGTGTGTGTTCATGGTGATCTAGTAAGGGTGTGTGTTTCATGGTGATCTAGTAAGGGTGTGTGTTCATGGTGATCAAGTAAGGGAGTGTGTGTGTGATCTAGTAAGGGTGTGTGTTCATGGTAATCTAGTAAGGGGGTGTGTGTTCTTGTTAGTGCATTAACAGTGTGTGTGTGTTCATGGTGATCTAGTAGGGGTGTGTGTTCATGGTAATCTAGTAAGGGGGTGTGTGTTCTTGTTAGTGCATTAACAGTTGTGTGTGTGTGTGTGTTCATGGTGATCTAGTAAGGGTGTGTGTGTGTTCATGGTGATCTAGTAAGGGTGTGTGTGTGTTCATGGTGATCTAGTAAGGGTGTGTGTGTTCATGGTGATCTAGTAAGGGTGTGTGTTCATGGTGATCTAGTAAGGGGGTGTGTGTTCTTGCTAGTGCATTAACAGTGTGTGTGTGTGTGTTTATGGTGATCTAGTAAGGGGGTGTGTGTTCTTGCTAGTGCATTAACAGTGTGTGTGTGTGTGTGTGTTCATGGTGATCTAGTAAGGGTGTGTGTTCATGGTGATCTAGTAACGGTGTGTGTGTGTGTGTTCATGGTGATCTAGTAAGGGGGTGTGTGTTCTTGCTAGTGTATTAACAGTGTATGTGTGTGTTCCTCCAGCGGATGAGGATGAGGACAAGGAGGATGATTTCCGCGCTCCACTCTACAAGACGGTGGAGATCCGAGGCATCCAGGTCAGGATGAAGTGGTGTTCAACCTGCCGCTTCTACAGACCGCCCCGCTGCTCACACTGCTCCGTGTGTGACAACTGTGTGGAGGTATATATACACACACACACACACACACACACACTGTCTCACATAAACATACAGCTGGACAGGGTCAAGTATGTCATCACGTATCAGCTAAAGCAGGGCTCTCCAACCCTGTTCCTGGAGAGCTACCATCCTGTAGGTTTTCCCTCCAACCCTAATCAAGCACACCTGGTTGATAAGCTAAATCAGGTTTGTTACAACTGGGGTTGGATTGAAAACCTACAGGAGGGTTGCTCTCCAGGAACAGGGTTGGAGAGCCCTGCTCTAAAAAGATGCCTTTTGAACAAACCTTGATGGAATGAGCCCTCAACCCCCAGGGCTTCAACCCTTGCTATTATAGGTCATATATAATATCCTCCACTATCCTATGGGACCAGAGAGGCGAACATCCTTGCTGGGGTGGGGGAGTGGGGCGCCAGAGAAACAAAGAGTTGGACGCTCTTGTGTAAAACTCTCGTCCGATCCAAGTAGAAGTGAAACACGCGTACTGGACACAAACTGTGGAGATGCAATCTACTGTCAGTGTCTCACCTAAACATACACAAACACAAAATCTTGCACTATCCCTTTAACTTTGCACAGTTGGCTCTAACTCGCCCTTTGCTCCTCTCCCACATCTCTCCTGTCCCCATCCCCTCTCTCCCCCCTCCAGGACTTTGACCACCACTGCCCGTGGGTGAACAACTGTATCGGCCGGAGGAACTACCGTTACTTCTTCCTGTTCCTGCTGTCCCTGACGGTCCACATCATGGGAGTGTTTGGCTTCGGACTGCTCTACATCCTCTACCACACACAGCAGCTGGACAGGGTCCACTCTGCCGTCACGTATCCTGTACATAGGTGGGGGGGGGTGGAATGTCCTAAAGGCCAAGGGTGTGGATGTTTTGGTGGGGTTGGGGGTGTGTGTTTTGTTGGTTGGATGTATAGGTTGGTTCATGTGAGTATTTAATTTTCAACACATTTCGGAAGTGTTAAAGTCTATGGCAGCATCCCAAATGTGCCCTGGTCAAAAGTAGTGCACTATGGAAAGAATAGGGTGCCATTTGGGACGCACACTATGAGTGTGTTAGTTGGTGTCTCAGTGTCTCTGTTCTCTCCTTAACCCCTGGTCTCTCAGTATGGCAGTGATGTGTGTGGCTGGTCTCTTCTTCATCCCAGTGGCTGGTCTCACTGGCTTCCACATGGTACTGGTGGCCCGGGGGAGAACCACCAACGAACAGGTACAACACACACACACACCAGGAACGAACCACCAACTAACAGGTATAACTGTCCTTTTCAAAGTGCTTTTACCTCTGTCAGAAATGTCCTAATAGCCAAGAGGCTGGAACCAAAGCTGGCAGCTCCCTGGACTAGAATTTGCCCTGCAATTGCGAAGATGAGCTGTCATCACGTACATAGTGAGAGATATGCTTATCACAGAAAAAAATCTGCATACCCCTTGAAAACTGAGATAGAGATAAAAATTTAAATCAAATCAAAGTTTATTTGTCATGTACACAGAATACAACGGGTGTAAACAGTGCAATGAAATGCTTACAGATAAGGCGATGTTAACTTATTCATGTCCATTCTTCTCCTTGAGGAGATATGTAGACCCCTTGTTTGCGTCAGATCCAACACTACGCCCAACCCATCCTAAACAATCACACCCTCTTATCTGACGGGTTTTTCTGTCACATACCTCTTTTGTTGTTGTCCGAGAACTAAACCGTTGGTGTGCGTTTATGTTGACGTTGTTCTTAAAGGCCCAAAACAGTTCATCTCTACAACGGCCCTATGATAATCCTTGAAAATATGACTCCTCTATCCCTCCCTCCATCCCGGTCTCCCTCCATCCCTCCCCTGAATGAAAATGCACAGGTCATAATCTCATCAAGGAGAGAGGATAATCCTCTGTCCTCCTCTCCCTCACCCCCCCATCCCTCCCTCCCCTCTATTTATCCCCCTCTTTTATTTGACGCTCCATGTTTGATGTTTACACTTGAAATATGTTGTATTGATGAATGGATGATACCTTGAGAAAAATGAATTACCTTTTCTTGTTTCTCTCTTTCTATATCTTTATCTTCTCTCTTTTTCTCTCTTTTTCTCTCTCTCCCTCCTCTTTTTCGCTCCCTCCCTCCTGTCTTTTTCTCTCTCTCCTCTTCCTCCATCTTTCTCTCTCTCTCTCGCTCTCCCACAGGTGACGGGGAAGTTTAGGGGAGGAGTGAACCCTTTCACTAATGGCTGTTGGAAGAACGTTTCTCACGTGCTCTGCAGCTCCCAAGCACCCAGGTCTCTGTCTCATTGTTGTCTATGAATTTATACTAATAGTAATGCAACAAGATGTACACTATCAGTTCAAACAGTGTATTGAGCTGCGGTCATCCCTGCATGCTATTAGGGGTTTGATTGATGACCGAGACTAGGTCCTCTCATAGAGATGGATAGAGGACTCTAGATGGATATAACCCGTTTTAGCCTGGACATTTCCATTGAGGGCTTCCACCTTTTTTAAAGTAGTCAACTGGGTGATATTTCCTATGGGTTGGGAGCCATCAGTCAATGATCAGAGCATTGTCTTCTTCAAATTGGGTTGCCTTTAGTTAAAGGGATTTAAGCTAGAACACTGCCATCTAGTGGCCACAATAACTGAATGACATGCATTGGTTCAGGAAACCAATTGTATCTTTTTTTCAAACACAAAATATGAAAATGGACTACTTTTAAATGGAGATAACCTCAGTGGCGCTGCCTGTGCTGTTACAGGCACCATAATGGCACAGATACAAAGATGAGTCCTCTATCTATCTCTATGGGTCCTCTTCATCCTCCTCATGTGCTTCTTGCTCTCCCTCATCCGTTCCTTCTCTTACTACTCTTTCTCCTTTTAATAATATGATTTGATTTTGTCTTCATCAGGTACCTGGGGAGGAAGAGGAAGCTTCACAGTGTGGTTGTCCAGCCTCCATTCCTCCGGCCACAGCTCACTGACACCCAGCTGGCCGCCAAGGTCCTCGACAACGGTATCCACGGAGACCTCCACCGGGTATGACGCGACAAAGACCCATACAGACACTCGTTTACGCACGTGCCAGACGCACACACACTCATGCATATGCACGCATACACTCACGATCTGTATGTTCATTAGTCCTTCTTGCTCTCAGCATTGGGAATGGTTATTGCACTCCAGTTGTCACTCTGCCACGGCACTGTGCTGTATAGACTGACATTTATTCTATTAAATTTCATTTATTTTCTGTCTCCTTCCCTCCTTCCCTCCTTCCCTCCTTCCCTCCTTCCCTCCTTCCCTCCTTCCCTCCTTCCCTCCTTCCCTCCTTCCCTCCCTCAGTCTAAGAGTAGTCTGGAGATGATGGAGAGTCAGTCGTGCGATGCGGAGCCCGCTCCTCCACCCAAACCAGAGCTCAGGTACCCCGGCCTGTCCAGAGGCCACCACGGGCAACACACAGAGGGTACGTACACACACACACACACACAAACACACATTAAAATGTGGTCCTCTGTAGCTCAATTGGTAGAGCATGGCGCTTGTAACGCCAGGGTAGTGGGTTCGTTCCCCGGGACCACCCATACGTAAAAATGTATGCGCACATGACTGTAAGTCGCTTTGGATAAAAGCGTCTGCTAAATGGCATATTATTATATTATTATTATTATTATTATTCTTAAAACACACTCGCATTGAAACGCATGCACAGCTCACACACTCGGTTCACCAGAGTTGTATTCATTACTACACACCGTGGGAAAACGTTTTGGAAAAGGTTAACAAGTGTTTCCTGTTGGACAAGTTCAGGTAGTCCCTCCCTGTTTCAGTTTGTTTTCTTCCGTTTGGTGGCTAATGAACACGACCCAGGTTGTTGCTGTAAATGACAGTGTTATCAGTCAACTTAGCTGGTAAAATGAAGTTTATGTATGAAAACAATTATATACCTGAGTTCATGTATTTAAATCGCTCTCTCTTCTCTACCTCTTCCCCCTCCCCCTCTGTGTCTGTCTGTCTGTCTCTCCACAGAGAGTAGTCTTCTGAACAAAGCCCCGCCCACACCCACCATGTATAAGTACAGGCCGACCTATAGCAGTCCAGGAAAGAACCACACTGCCCTCACCCATGCCTACGCCAACCAGGTAACACACACACACTGTCTTAATGCCAACCAGCTAGCTCGCGCATAAAGTGACTGTGTGTCTGTGTGAAAGTCTGTGTCTGAAAGAGAGTGTATGCTGTGTGAGGTATGATCCATATCAAACTACTCCGGTAACACACACGTCGTTCTCTCTGACTCAGCTTTATATGTTATATATCAGGGATCTCATTGGCTGCCTGCCTGCCTGTCTTTAATCGTTTGATTTGTTATGATTTGTTAATGCATCTCTGTTTTTTACTTGTGGCTTCTTTTCCTGCCTTTTGATTGGTTACTCAGTGGCTTTCAGTTGAACAGTATCAGTAAGTGAATGCTGGACTATTTGTCTTTATTTTCTTTAGTTTGAGTGTGTGTTATTAGATCTAGTTACCCAACCCTGTGTGTCATCTTTTAGCCTATAGCTTTCCCCACACTGTTGTAGAAAATATTCTCCCCTAGCTATTTCTTGTTGTAGAAAGATTTTGTGGTAGTTCATTCACATATTAGTTCATTTTTATTTGACCTATTTTACATGTGTGGTATGTTTCCTATATGTCACACAATCTGATTATAATTCCCTTAAATCAATTCTGGAATCACACAGTGGACTGTCAATGGCCCAGCTGCTGTTTGACGTTAGTAGTAATAGTAGAATGTGTCATTTCAAAATGTGGTTGTGCATCAGCAGTTTTTCTCTTGTTATGTCAGTCACTGATAGTCAGTCAATTAGCCCATGTCAGCAAAACATGTTTTAGATTGCTAAGTTAGTTTAGCAGCCAGCTATCTCAACATGTTATCATGGTCGAATTACCGGCCGGATATCATATAAAAAACTGCAAACACCCCCCCCCCCTCCCCCTTGGCAAAATGAGTAGAATTGCATGAAATTAGTTATAAAATAGCAAAAACTTCTCTCTGCCCCATGGCGAAATGTGTAGAAGTGCACAAAATTCACTTTAAAACATTAAAATGTTCTCTCTGCTGTCAAGAGGGGGGCTACTAGAATGTTGCGAGTTGTCGTGATGAGTTCAGATTCTTTTGTGGCCCCCACCCCTATCAAAGTTGAAGATCCCTGCCTTATAAAGTGCAATACTTTTGACCAGGTCCCCATAAGGCTCTGGTCAAAAGTAGTGCACTATATAGGGAATAGGGTGCCATTTGGGATGCAAGCCATGTGTTAGAAGAGCTCTATCAGGAGCAGGGGAAGAAGATCGTTTTTTTTTTTCTCTATTAACTCTAATTGTGTTATCTGTTAGCCGGGCCACAACAACATCCATTTCATTAACTCTTATGCTGTGTCCCAAATGGCACCCTATTCCCTATACAGAGCCCCGTGGGCCCTCATCAAAATTAGTGCACTAAATGCAGACTAGGGTGCCATTTGAGACACAAGCTTATTGTTTCACTGGGCACACATGTTGCCCCCCTCCTCTCTATCCCACAGCCATCTGGCTATATATACAGTGTGTGTGTGTTTCAATGTTTTTATTGAAGGTGTGGGACTCTTCTGACCTATGTGTTGTAAAGATAACATCATGTAACAGAAGCCATGTGGGCATTCTAAAAGTTCTAGGGCTATATATTCTTCCCCGTACAGACCCCTTGTGTGTAGTGAATAGTGAAGCCCATGCATCTGGTCTGAAAGAGTAGTTCCCTTTCCCGATGTCTCGCCTTGTTCTTCCCACTGTGGTGTTATTGGTAGTGGCCTAGTGCTGTGTCTGTAGAGTTGGACATCCAATTCTCATTCCACTTTCCAGTGTGGGATTCAGTGACAAGGATAGAGTTAACACGACTTTATCTTCTCTCCCTCTTTCTTTCTCTCCCTCCTCCCTCTTGCTCTCTTCTTTCTCTTCATCTCTCCCTCCTCTCCTCTCTCCCTCCACCTCTTTCTCTCTCTGTCTCCGTCTCTCTCCCTGTCTCTGTCTCTCTCCCTCTGTCTCTGTCTCTCTCCCTCTGTCTCTCTCCCTCTGTCTCTCTCCCTTTGTCTCTCTCCCTCTGTCTCTCTCCCTCTGTCTCTCTCCCTCTGTCTCTCTCCCTCTGTCTCTCTCCCTCTGTCTCTCTCCCTCTCTCTGTCTCTCTGTCTCTCTCTCTCTCTCTCTCCCCACCAGATGAGTCGAGGGGACAGTCTGAAGGAGTCGTCCTCTCTGCTCCAGTCCAGCCAGCAGCCTGGCTTCCGCTCTGAACCCAGTCTGGATGGGAGAGAGGCCCCAGGGGAGAGAGGAGGATTGGGAGGAGGTGGAGACAGACCTGGAGGAGGGGGTCAGTAGGGGGGCACCAGGGTCAGGGGGTGGCGGTATCCCCGGTTACTCCCTAGGGGGACGTTCCTACCCCTCCTTCTCAGACCCAACGGTTCTATCTACCGGCGGAGGGGGAGGGGCTTCCCGTTCTTCCAGTGTGCGTTCTGGCCCTGCCCACAACGCGGCCCACGTCTCCGAGGCGACGACCTCCACGAGCTACAAGAGCCTGGCCAATCAGACGCCTCCGCCGCGCAACGGCAGCCTATCGTACGACAGCCTGCTCACGCCCTCCGAGAGCCCCGACTTTGAGTCGGCCGCCCCCGACATGTCGCCCGGGCGCCACCATACCCCCATCCCGCCCGGCCCGGGCCCTGTCCTGGGGTACTCCTCCCCCTACCTGTCGGCCCAGCTCAGCCAGCAGAGAGACGCAGAGCTCCACCAGCCCTCCGCCTCCTCGGTAGCCCTCCTCTCCTCCCCGCACCGTGCCCACTATCTCCGCGCCTCCTCCTCCTCCCCCCCGCCTCTCCCCGAGAGGGAGCGACTCCTCCAGGAATCGCACAACCACTCTCAGCCCCCTCCCTCCTCCGCGGCCCCCCAGCCCCCCCACCCACACCACCACCACCATCACCACCACCACCACAGCAGCCACAGCTCCAGACACCCCCGCTTCTCCCGGCCCCCGCTCCTGTCCGACTCGGCCGCCCACCACCATTACCCCTACCGCACCCGGTCCACGGACACCCCCCTGGCCCCCTCCACGCACCCCCCGCGCTCCCCCCATCCCCCGCCGCTGGGGAAGTCTCTGTCGTACTCTTCGGCGGCGGCAGCAGAGATGCAGTACCGGATGGTGCGCAAGGCGTCGGCCTCGGTCGGAGGGGGAGGGGCGGGAGGGGGAGGGGGGATCCAGGCACCTAAGTGAGTAACGGCTCTGCTCTTTACTGACTGACTGCAGCCCGCTGCCTCCTTCTTCTCCTCCTTCTCCTCCTCCTTCTCTTCCTCCTCCTCCCAGGCTCCTGTGAGTTCCTTTTCCTCTCTTTTTTTCCGTTCTCTGTTTTCCACTCGTCTGTAGAGTCGGTGCTTCTCCTCATCCCTGCTTCTGTTGTGTGTTCGGTTCCAAATGGCACCCTATTCCCTATAAAGTGCACTACTTTACCACGGCTCTGGTCAAAAGTAGTGCACTCTCTAGGGAATAGGGTGCCATTTGGTACGTACAATTTGTCTGTAGTTGTTCCATTTAGTTTTTCTCTGTCCCGAACGGTCTCCATCACCTGTCCCTGTTCCCTTTACTATGTAATGGTGTTATTACTAGACATGTTACTGTATCACAATACATGATGTAATGGTACGCTGTTCCCTATATAGTGTACTGCTGTTGACCAGGGCCCATAGGTTTCTGGTCAAAATGCGTGAACTATTTAGGGAATAGATTGCCATTTGGGATGCAGGAATTCCTTGTTTTTAGCATGTATTATGGTCATGACAAAGCAATTTGTGGACTTTAATCTTCCTATAAAGTTTTTGATTTGATAAATGTTTTATTTTATCTCAAAATGCATTTTGTCCTGCATAGATCATGGTTGTGTTATTGCTGTAGTTGTGGATGTGTTTTATCCTGTTGCCCTCTGTGTGTTACCATTGTCCAGCATGACGTCCCTCTGTTTGACTATAGGATTACAGTGGAAGATATCTGTATGTACCAGCCCTTGGTCACCCCTGCATGATATGGATATATCCTATCGCTTGATTATGAATGCTTCCAAAATGGCACCCTATTCCCTATAGCCCTTTGGGCCCTGGTGAAAGGTAGTACACTATATTGGGGATAGGGTGCCATTTGGGATACACCCTATGAGTGTGCGCTCTTCCTCTCCAACCTCTTAACTAATCTTCCTCTTCTTTTCTCTTCCTCCCTCTCTCTCGTTCTCTCTATCCAGGGATGAGATTCAGATGAAGTTGTTCAGCCGGACGAAACGGTCAGCCCAGGTCCTCCCTTTCCTCCTCAGGCTCCACCCCTTCCTCCCCCTCTCACCCAATCAGCATGTCCACTCGCCCGGACAGGCTTATCCCAGCCCTGGAAACACCCAGAGCCCTGCCCACAAGCCGGGGGGCGGGGTGAAGAAGGTGACGGGCGTCGGCGGGACCACCTATGAGATTTCAGTCTGAGTTTGACGGGCGGCGACTCCGACTAATGGCATCAGGGGTAGGAGGTGAAGGAGGGGTCAGAGATGGACTGATGATATTTCTGCCTCTAAGACCCTTCAGGAGAGAGGAAAGCTTTTAATAAACAGACGTTTTAAAAGTTGGGTGATAAAACTGACTTTTCTTGCTCCTCTTCCAAACGTGATGGACTCCGGACTTCCCCTCTCGTTCAGAGACCTCCAGTCAAGGAACTACAGAACTAATCGGGAGGAAGTTGTTTAACCAATCACATTCAAGAACACAATGCACCATTATGACATGGTGGGCGTATGGGCCCAGGGAGCCAATCATATCCCTGAAGAGGCGGGACACTTTGACAATCCACCAATTTCTGGGCGGAATGAACTCTGGGAATGGTCGACTGACAGTTATGACTGGGTTTGCCTTTTATTGGATAAAACAAGGAAGATCAACATGGCTGCCTTTACACAGGCAGCCCAATTCTGATCTTTTTTTGACCAATCAGATCAGCTCTGAAAAGAGCTGATGTAAAAGGATCTGATCTGATTGGGCAAAATAAATCTGAATTGGGCTGCCTGTGTAAACACAGCCCATATTTAAAAAAAATATGTTCATTTATTAATTCATTCATAAATGTGTAATGATTCATTCTCTGTACAGAATTATATGGTTTGGAATTTATGGTGATTTCCTCCAATCAGTGGCATTTAAAGGTGACCGCGGCATGCTCCGGCCACTATCGACCACTGTGATTGGCTAGTGACCTCGCTGCCATTCTCTCACGACCAATCAGAAATGGAGATGCTAAACTGTAGTAGACGGGTAGGGTCATTGGTGAATTTCGTTTTGCCTGGCCCTGTGCCCTGGGAGGGATTTCACTTAAGGACCAATGGAATGGTAAAAAAATAAAAATACCTGACCAGTGACGAAATCGTCAGGTCTGTACTTTAAGGATGGAGCAGCCTTTTCTAAACAAACCTTGGAGCAATGGCCTTGAAAATCAAGGAGAGAAGTGTTTTTTTTAATTTTACTTATTTAATTTCAAAATGTTCTTTTATATGAATTTATATATAGCTGTTGATAAGATCAAGATTTTTTTTAATGGGCTGATAGGGTTTTTCTGCTTTGAGTTAATTTAAAAATTGTAACTGAACAGGAAAAAAAACTGTTGCCGCGTTCACGTGCTAGTCAGAACTTGGAAATGTTTGACTTGCTAACTGCTTTTAGTTTAACACGTGCCGCGTTCAACCAGTTAGCAAGTCAAAAATGTCAGTTTCCTAGTTCCGACTAGCCCTTGAACGCGGCTCATTTAGATTGATGGCTGCACCAGCCAATCAGAGGCTGTGTTTTGAGTCTTCAGCCAAAGAGAGGAGCTGGACAATTATGGTTCAGCCAATGGGAACCAATGTATTTGATAAAAGAAGGCAATGTAGCATTTTTAAGTCCTTTGATACACAGTAACCACTCGATTTCTCGTGGGGCATATTTCAGAAATACTCTGTTGTACTTTGTTTACTTCTGAGCTTTGTAATGGTTGTGTCTGAAATGGCACCCTATTCACTATGTAGTGCACTACTTTTGACCAGGGCCTATAAGGAATAGGGTGCCATAACACACACAACCAAATATTTGTTTTATTGGTCCAGATACTGACATCTCTGGTTGCCTTCCACTAGCTGACCTATTGGGAAAGTAGCGAGAATCACATGCTTTGGCGCGACCAATCCAGAGAGGGCAAGTGATTCATATCAGCCTACTCTTTTATTTGTTAATGGTTAAACCAATGAGATGAGCAGCTGAAAGTAACACCCTTTTTATATTTAATTTATACTTTTCTTTGCAAGATTTTAGGACAATTTACAGGGCATTGCTTTAGACTTACAGTTTGTTTGACCAGTCAGAAATGGGCTAGGACTAAAAGAGCACGTCGCCCAATGAGAAGGCAAAGATGTTTGACTGCCATCAGGAACAGCCAATGCCTTTTGCAGATGATGTTTAGACAAGTACGGGCCTGGGACTTGGGTGTTTGAAATTGGAAGAAAAAAAAAGATATGTACTGTATAGAGCTCTGTGTGTGTGTGTGGGCGTGTATGTGCGTGTGTTTGAGCATTGGTAATAAAGTCTTTAAAACCAAAGGCAGCATGCTTTGTTCTGCTTGTAGTTGAGGTTGCTGATGTCTGGCAACACATGAGGAGAAAGCACCGAACACAGGCTACTTACTACACATTCAGAGTAGAACTTTGAGCTGGACCAAAGGATTCCACTTTGGCTATGAAAAGGTAAATTAAGGTTACTTAAATAGGTACGTTAAGATGATCCAGTTACAGTATATTTTCATGCACCTTTAACAGAATTTCTTCCACACAGGATACAGAGAATGATTATGGGGTTTACATCAGCCAGTGGTGCCTGTAATTACTTCTCAGGTTCATTTGTAGGGAGCAAACCCCTACTGGTGGGGCTGAAAACTTGGCTTCATGTCTCGCCTCCCTCCATAACTCTTAAATGCCGTCACTATCACAATGTACCAGAAGGTGGTAACAAAATGTAGGTTGTGAATTATGCCACATTGCCACCAGGTGGCGCCAAAACGTACATGTTACTGAGACGCTTAAATCCCCATTTATCTGTGATTATAGTACTGTAGCGCGACTTGAAATGTAAAGGCAATGTTCCCGCGTTTGCCAGACTCAATTTATTAATGTACACATTTTTATTGCATAAAAAAAAACATCACGTCGGACACACCTCACGGTTTCATCTCAAGCAGCAGGTAGGCTCACCCATTCACGCATTCGCAGGAGCAAATACACAATCTGAACAGAACGTTGAGACAGACAGCAGGATTATACAGTAACCAAGGGAATGTCAAACGGGTAGTAAAATGTATGTTCTGTTACATCGCCTAGAAGAAGTGCTACTTCACCTCAATTTACACTTTTCTTTGCACTGGTGTAAAAATGTGTTTTGTCAACAATTACAAAATGACAACTGAGTTTTAAAAAAATAATTAAGACGTGAGTGTTTAGACAGAAGCCAGCCCTGAAATGGGAGCTTTTTAAAGTAAAAAAGTAATTCTACCTATTCTGTCAGGTAGAAGAGTGAGGGATAGAGACTAGCACTACCTACCTCAACCTTCCACAACTCCATCGCTGATATGGCTATTTTGTGGACAACACTGGTCTAGTTCTAAAATGGAATTGGCGTTAATAGCAAAACGCTCTGTTCTCTCCATCCTCATCTTTCCCTTCAGCGTCATCTTTAACTGAAAACTATGATTAGGTGACAATAACAGAACTCACAGACAACCACTTTTTATGGAAGAAAAAAAACTAGCTAATATATATTTAACAATTCCCTCTCAAAGACAGCCTTTTAGGACAGAGACCGTGGTTCATAGACACACACCCGATCTTATCATCATGGACCCAATTGGAGGTAGGTAGATGGCTTGAAGTGTTTGACCATGTCTTAACCAATAGAGTAGACATGCAGTGAAGAGCCTTTGACAGCAATTGGCTAATAAAGGAGACATTTCGAGCCAATGCCTGGCATTGGTCCAATATGAAACATTGTCAGCTCAGTCTCCCCATATTAGGAGATAGGGTCAATCAACGTTTGCGTCTGAAATAACTAACCTGTGCCCCCACACATTGACTCTGTACCGGTACCCCCTGTATATAGCCTCCCTACTGTTATTTTACTGCTGCTCTTTAATTATTAGTAATTTTTTACTTAACACTTATTTTTCTTAAAACTGCATTGTTGGTTAAGGGCTTGTAAGTAAGCATTTCACTGTAAGGTCTACACCTGTTGTATTCAGCGCATGTGGCATATCACATTTTATTTGAAATGGCACCATATCTCACTACTTTTGACTAGTGCACTCACTATATAAGGAATCGGTTGCCATTTCGGACAAAGCCAATGTAACTTCAGTTAAATAGGTGCATGCAATTTGGCTCACCAAGCATGGAACGGACTGAGAGTGTAACATTCACTCTATTCTAAATCAAGTGAAACACTATGAACGGAGTGTATCATTGTAGTGTTCCAAGATGAAGCCTAAATCAAATGCACTTAAAAGTTAAGTCATAAATTACACCCTTTTCCTATATAGTGCACTACTTTTGTAGTATTGCACTATATTAGGTAACAGAATGACATTTGGGACGCGCCCGCTGATGAGCATAGAGGTTCTCCAGGGAACTGGTGGAAAGATTGATGAAACTGTCATAAGTACGATGGAGAGACATACAAATCTAACTGTACAGTTTAGATTTAAGTTAGTTAATATTGAATTAATCATAACAATAATTAAATTATTTTGCAACTCAAATCTTGTTGCATACAGTATACAGCAAAACAAAAAGGATTCATAACAATCATGTGTTTGTTCCCTCGATAGAACATCACACCCCTCCAGCATCAGCATAACGCCAACTAGTCCCATTGTGATGTCACAGCGTTCTTCTGAGGCCACTACCCATGACAATTCTATTTGTCCTTCTTGGTCTCAGTCTCCTCCTCCTGGGCGTCGACCTCTGGCTCCTCCTCTTCGAGCACGGGCGGGAACTGTGATTCGTTGATCTTGTCGCTCCGGTCTCCCTTGGACTTGTTGAGTTTCTTGGACTTCTGGTAGAGCTCGTTCAGGTTGAACTCCCGGATGATGTTCTCCTGTTGAGAGGGAGATTGAGTGTGTGAGAGAAAGAGAGCGAGAAAGAGTGTGTGTGTGTGCATGTCTGTTTGTATGCGTGTGTGTCAGGGTTTCAGGACATTTGACTGGCAGCATTTTAATTTACCGGACATTTGAGAAATTGACCGGAGGTACAGTCGTGGTCAAAAGTTTTGAGAATGACACAAATACTAATTTTCACAAAGTCTGCTGCCTCAGTTTTGATGATGGCAATTTGCATATACTCCAGAATGTCATGAAGAGTGATCAGATGAATTGCAATTAATTGCAACGTCCCTCTTTGCCATGAAAATGAACTTAATCCCAAAGAAACATTTCCACTGCATTTCAGCCCTGCCACAAAAGGACCAGCTGCCATCATGTCAGTGATTCTCTCGTTAACACAGGTGAGAGTGTGTTGACGAGGACAAGGCTGGAGATCACTCTGTCATGCTGATTGAGTTAGAATAACAGACTGGAAGCTTTAAAAGGAGGGTGGTGCTTGAGATCATTGTTCTTCCTCTGTTAACCATGGTTACCTGCAAGGAAACACGTGCCGTCATCATTGCTTTGCACAAAAAGGGCTTCACAGGCAAGGATATTGCTGCTAGTAAGATTGCACCTAAATCAACCATTTTTCAGATCATCAAGAACTTCAAGGAGAGAGGTTCAATTGTTGTGAAGAAGGCGTCAGGGCGCCCAAGAAAGTCCAGCAAGTGCCAGGACCGTCTCCTAAAGTTGATTCAGCTGCGGGATCGGGGCACCACTAGTGCAGAACATGCTCAGGAATGGCAGCAGGCAGGTGTGAGTGCATCTGCACGCACAGTGAGGCGAAGACTTTTGGAGGATGGCCTGGTGTCAAGAAGGGCAGCAAAGAAGCCATCAGGGACAGACTGATATTCTGCAAAAGGTACAGGGATTGGACTGCCGAGGACTGGGGTAAAGTCATTTTCTCTGATGAATCCCCTTTCCGATTGTTTGGGGCATCCGTAAAACACCTTATCCGGAGAAGACAAGGTGAGCGCTACCATCAGTCCTGTGTCATGCCAACAGTAAAGCATCCTGAGACCATTCATGTGTGGGGTTGCTTCTCAGCCAAGGGAGTGGGCTCACTCACAATTTTGCCTAATAACACAGCCATGAATAAAGAATGGTACCAACACATCCTCTGAGAGCAACTTCTCCCAACCATCCAAGAACAGTTTGGTGACAACCAATGCCTTTTCCAGCATGATGGAGCACCTTGCCATAAGGCAAAAGTGATAACTAAGTGGCTCGGGGAACAAAACATCGACATAATCCCATTGAGAACTTGTGGTCGATCCTCAAGAGGCGGGTAGACAAACAAAAACCCACAAATTCTGACAAATTCCAAGCATTGATTATGCAAGAATGGGCTGCCATTAGTCAGGATGTGGCCCAGAAGTTAATTGACAGCGTGCCAGGGCGGATTGCAGAGGTCTTGAAAAAGAAGGGTCAATACTGCAAATATTGACTCTGCATAAACTTAATGTAATTGTCAATAAAAGCATTTGACACTTATGGAATGCTTGTAATTATACTTCAGTATACCATAGTAACATCTGACAAAAATATCTCATAACACTGAAGCAGCGAACTTTGTGAAGACCAATACTTGTGTCATTCAACACTTTTGACCACGACTGTATATGGATTGGGTGCATAACCGGATTAGGGGGTTCACACACTGTGCTCAGAATGACAAATCACATTTAGATTATGGTAATTCATATTAACAGAACATGCAAGTCGAGGATGCTACAATGTGTGGTCCTTTTTTACAGAATTCTGATGTGCACTTTGAGGATTTTAGAATAACTGTCCACATTTAATTTTCCTCAGCCAACAAGACGAGTAACGAACAGCAAAATCACTAGCCTATGTAAATCTACTGCACCCCATAGTAGAAAGGTTGACCTATTCTATTAGTCAGTTTGTTGAGAAAGAAATAGCCTATTCCAAACAGACTCTGGGAAATAGCCTATTCCAAACAGACTCTGGGAAATAGCCTATTCCAAACAGACTCTGGGAAATAGCCTATTCCAAACAGACTCTGGAAAATAGCCTATTCCAAACAGACTCTGGAAAATAGCCTAATCCAAACAGACTCTGGGAAATAGCCTATTCCAAACAGACTCTGGGAAATAGCCTATTCCAAACAGACTCTGGGAAATAGCCTATTCCAAACAGACTCTGGGAAATAGCCTATTCCAAACAGACTCTGGGAAATAGCCTAATCCAAACAGACTCTGGGAAATAGCCTAATCCAAACAGACTCTGGGACAGTTGTGGGAAGGTAGATCCCAAATTCATACAACCAGTAGGCCTCGGCTTCATAAAAAAAAATAGTTAAAGCGATGAGGCTGATGCAACAGATCAGAACGTTTAGCTTAAATGATAATAAACTATTATTTCTTCACATTATAAGCGCAGCAATGCACACAAGGCAGTAGTCTACACACACGTCTTCGTTCCATAATGCAATTAGCAGGAAAACACTGTTGTCAAAAGGCCACCGCACGTTAGCTGTTTCATGTGACGGAGACGAAAATATCAGTTAGAAATGTAGAAAGAGGGGAGATCTAATATGCAACAACTAGCATTGGGTTGCTAATACGACTAGGATTTCGCCTTTGGCTACTGGTCAATGAAAGAAAGTTTATATAAAATAATTGCCTCCACAGATATGGTCTGATTTTGGCAAGGCTACTTTGAAGCAAGGCAATACATGCCTCAATATGTATTAAAGCGTTCAGGTTTCGAACAATGAAGTATATTTTCAAAATGCATACTGCCTCCAGCGCAATGCAGTGGTGTGACGCGCTGATGAAGCCTGCCTTCCGTTGCCTCTGTTTGCATTTGCTGTTTGAGACGCTGCTGAGCTCTTGTGCAGTCTGACAGATTTTCCGCTCAAAGGCTCTGTATCCTATACGCATGTGATAAAATACATAACGAATATACTGTACACTAAATTATGCAAATTAACCTATAGACCGATAAGTATGACCAGTCAAATAGATTTCCATCAACTGGTATTTCCATCAATGAGTAGGTTAAAAAGCATTATTTCGCAAAGGGATGTTTCCTTCTCCCAGACAATTGGCTGGTGCCAATTTTATTCATCTGCTTTTCTATTCAAGTAATTTGTGTGGCTAAAAGCCAGCTATTATCATCTAATGGAAACCCTGGTGTGTGTGTGTGCATGTCTATGTTCTGCTCTGAAGCCACTCCTCTCACCTCAGTGAAGCTCCAGGACACGGCCCTACACTTCTTGTCCACCTGGGGGCGTCTCATCACCTCCTTGCCCCCTGGAACAGCACCAGCGAGGGCAGCTGCTTGGAGAGGGGAGAGGTACTCACCTTGTACCTTTGAGAAGATGGATGGAGGACGGGAAGCAATTCAATGTTTCAAATCACAGACATCCAATCAGAAATCTACTTCACTTAAATAGAATCTATCTGCAGAGAGAGAGAAAGGAGGAAAGGGGCCTACTTCTTTGACACATCTCCATACCGTCCGATGTCCACCTTCCCAAACTTGAGCCCAGCACAGTTATACCTGTAAACATGAGAGAGAAAACATAAATTTCCCAAGAAACTCACAGCAATAGCATTACCACTTTAGTCGCACCACAAACTGACTGGTGATACAAACAGGGCAATATGAGATGGTCTGTTTTGAGACAATCCCGGAGAGGATGTATATTGACGCTAAGGGTTTATGGTGCAATGCATTAAAATGAAGGCTTTTGTCGTGTATAGTGAAGATTAGTCGTTGTCTTACTTGAGGGAGAGGTCTGCGTAGACGGCGGCAAAGGACTGACACTCTGGGGACCAGTTAGCGAAGAACTCTATGATCCACATCACCCTGCTGTCCCTCTCCAACTCATCCTGCAACCGGGTCACAAGTCAGCCATCAATTTCACTAAACGTCACATTTCAAGCAATAGAAATATCCTCTGGGTGGGTCGGTTTTGAAATCACCTGACAAACATACTTTCAACTGAAATGTCAACAACAACCTAATTGGTGTCACCTTCTGCGATCCTGTGAAAGTATGATTTTTGATACACTCATCTGTTTTATTTTCACACTATAACACACCATTACCTTTACTACGGCAATGGTAATATTGTAGAGCCTTAAGAGGTAATCTATGGTACTCACTTCTATGGTCTTGTCACTGAAGTACTTGATGTACTCTGGGCCCATGTAGAGAGGAGGCTTACAGGTCATCAGGAACACTGGAATACACAATCAGTGAGCAGCATGAAGGGTACTTAGCCAATCAGAGAGCAGAATGAGGGGTCATCAGGTTATAGGTCATGTCATCTAACCAGGCGTTTACCGGTATAATTAATTATCACAACAGTAGAGGAGCGTGTGTGTCTATGTGTGTATCCATGTATATGTATGTTAACACCGACTCATTCCAGGGTTTTTCTTTATTTTTACTATTTTCTACATTGTAGAATAATAGTGAAGACATCAAAACTATGATATAACACATATGGAATCATGTAGAAAAGTGTTAAATCAAAATATATTTTATATTTGAAATTCTTCAAATGGCCACCCTTTTGCCTTGATGACAGCTTCATGAGGTAGTCACCTGGAATGCATTTCAATTAACAGGTGTGCCTTGTTAAAAGTTAATTTGTGGAATTTCTTTCCTTCTTAATGCATTTGAGCCAATAAGTTGTGTTGTGACAAGGTAAGGGGGTATACAGAAGATAGCCCTATTTGGTAAAAGACCAAGTCAATATTATGTCAAGAACAGCTCAAAAAGGCAAAGAGAAACGACAGTCCCATCATTACTTTAAGACATGGTCAGTCAATCCGGAAAATGTCAAGAACTTTGAACGTTTCTTCAAGTGTGGTCGCAAAAACCATAAAGTGCTATGATGAAACTGGTTCTCATGAGGACCGCCACAGAAAAGTTACCACTGCTGCAGAGTATAAGTTCATTAGGGTTACCAGCCTCAGAAATTGCAGCCCAAATAAATGCTTCAGAGTTCAAGTAACAGACACGTCTCAACATCAACTGTTCAGAGGAGACTGTGTGAATCAGGCCTTCAAGGTCAAATTGCTGCAAAGAAACCACTACTAAAGGACACCAATAAGAAGAAGAGACTTGCTTGGGCCAAGAAACACGAGCAATGGACATTAGACCGGTGGAAATCTGTCCTTTGGTCTGATGAGTCCAAATTTCGGATCTTTGGTTCCAACCGTCTTTGTGAGACGCAGAGTAGGTGAACGGATGATCTCCGCATGTGTGGTTCCCACCGTGAAGCATGGAGGAGGTGTGATGGTGACACTGTCTGTGATTTATTTAGAATTCAAGGCACACTTAACCAGCATGGCTACCACAGCATTCTGCAGCGGCATGCCATCCCATCTGGCTTGCGCTTAGTGGGACTATCATTTGTTTTTCAACAGGACAATGACCCAACACACCTCCAGGCTGTGTAAGAGCTATTTGACCAAGAAGGAGAGTGATGGAGTGCTGCATCAGATGACCTGGCTTCCACAATCACCCGACCTCAACCCAATTGAGATGGTTTGGGATGAGTTGGACCGCAGAGTGAAGGAAAAGCACAAGTGCTCAGCATATGTGGGAACTCCTTCAAGACTGTTGGAAAAGCATTCCAGGTGAAGCTGGTTGAGAGAATGCCAAGAGTGTGCAAAGCTGTCATCAAGGCAAAGGGTAGCTACTTTGAAGAATCTAAAATATACAATATATTTTTATTTTGTTTTTTGGTTACTGCATGATTCCATATGTGTTATTTCATAGTTTTGATGTCTTCACTATTATTCTACAATGTAGAAAATAGTAAAAATAAAAGGAAAAACCCTTGAATGAGTAGGTGTGTCCAAACTTTTGACTGGTACTGTATGTGTGTGTATGTATAAACAAAGTGTGTATGTACGCACACATTGTGTAGTGCAAGTGTGTGTGAATGTGTGTGCACTGACCAATGCAGAGGGTGAGGTAGAGCAGGCCCATGCGGATGTCCAGTCTGAAGAAGAGGATAACGTTGGCCACCTTACTGAACAGAATGATGTTCCCCACATGCTGTTCCACCGTTACTGAGACAAGGAGAGACGGAGAGGGGTTCAATCAAGTAAACAATGGGGGGGGGAATCTAAAAAGAGAAAGTATTGCATAGAATAAGGACAATTTGCAGGTTGAAGACAATAGTGCACCTGTGGAGGAGGAAAAACAAGGATGATAACATTGACAAAGAACAATAACATTGAGAGAAAGAACAGATGCGAATAGAAGACAGGAACAAACAGTTTTGTAAAACCATGGGTAAAGGAGTGATATGAAGAACTATGAAAAAAGTGAAACGTGTAGAAACGATTTGAGCCTGAGACAGAGGGACAGTTTGTAGTTGAGGCCTAACAAGTGCGGGATTCACTTTAGGGAGGAGGGGGGTGCAGGGAGGGAGGCAGATGAAAGACGAAGGGAGTGACAACGACCAACAGAGCTACAATAACAAACACCACAATGACACCACAAGGTCAACAGACAACACAGTCCTATCATTTCTTCCTATGAATTATCTATTAAAACAGTCCGTTTACAACACTGAACTATTAATTCAAATAGGGCTTTGTGGACAAGACATTTGCCATAGCAGATTGGTTGAATACCTAGAATAATAACATGAGTACAAACAGAAAACAATTTGCTCAGACAAAGTTTAAGGGTCTGAAATGTTAGCCTTGTAGATACAAAAGTGAAACTTCACTAGCAATGTGTGTGGGTACTTGTTTTACTGAAATGGTAACCATGTGTTGAATGTCATGTAAAACAAACATGTCTGCCTGCTGAAGGAGACCCCTAGCTCCAACAGAAGGGGTTTCCACTAGATAGAGCAGCCTCAAAATTGGCTATATCATAAACATTTTTTTTTTTGCTTTTTGGTCTTCATTTAAGGTTAGGGATAGGCATAAGGTTGGCAGTGTGGTTAAGGTTCAAATCCAATTTTAAGAATATCAATTGTAGAAATAGGCGGGGTTTATGACCTCAGCCACGGCCTGTTCTCCCCGCTTCAATCACGTAGGCAGTACAGGAGCATCATGGCAAAAACAGACGACTGGTCAATAGCATCTACCCCCAGACCATCAGGCTGCTGAATAGCCACCACTAGTCAGCTGTACCCTGCAATTACATCTGTGACCCTGTGCATGTGACTAATCAACTCTAAACACTATGTGGCTGTGGTAACTAGTGATGACCAACTGAGGGGGGATGGTCCGTTTTCTAATGTCTAAACACAGATGGGTAGAACTCTGCTAATGATTAACCTTTGACTTTAGCTCTGTATGAAATATTTACATGAGGGAATTAGTGATGTGGTAGTGAGCTGGTGTATTGGTCAAGGATTTGGTATATCAAACTGTACGTCTATGTGTGCGCCTCTGTGTGTCGGCCTCTGTCGGTCTTTGTGTAAGTAAGTAAACAGATGAGAATGGGTCATAAAAGTATGTGTATGGTTGCTAGATCTCTGATGATAACAGGGTTCTGGTTCAGGGCTGACACTTACTAGCTCTTCTGTTTTTCATCATGACGATCGCACTGAGGAACATAAGAATCTCCACTTCTCTCTGTGGAACATGAGAACAGAATAGGATAAACATACAGGTCAAGGCATTTCAGTCTATAAACATTTCATCTTCTGCCTCCGGTACTACCTAGTAGGCGAAACAAGATATTACAGGGTCGGGGCAGGCCTGCAACTAACTCCAGTATTGCCAGTGTCATCCTGTACTTATTTGGGTGGTTTTGGTGCATGCACTCATGGTGGCAGTGGCACTTTCAGCCCAAGAAAAAACAAGGCCCTTGTAGCCTAGTATGAGAGGGGGCACGCACCTGCTAACTCCCCAGTACACCCACCCTTTGCACGGTTCTGTCTCATCACCTGCCCGTTACCTTCCGATCTCTGTTCGGGTTACAGTCTATAGCATCCTTCAATATCGAACCCAGGCCAGCTCCCACCGAATTTCACAATGGCCATTCATGTAGCTAGCTAGCTAACTAAACCCCCCAACTCTGTCATCACAGTTAGCATTGGATAGCTAGCTAGCTCGTTGGCAATCTAGCCAAAATCTTTGTCCCGGCCTAATCACGTGTATCCTTCCTAACATTTCTCAATCCGCATTTTTTACACCATCCAATACTGACCCAGTCAAAGTCGCAGGGGTTGCCATCCTCTCGTTCTGTCGAAAGATGTTCGCAGACGCCTGGCGTCTTGCGGATCATGAGAAACGCGATTGACATGAACAGAGACGCGACATAGTATGGCTTTAGCAGCCACTTGTACACCTGCGGCAAGTGATAGAGGAATGCGAGGAGAGGTGTTAGCAACGCCATTTTCTAATTTAGATACACAAATAAAATAAACTGCGAATTAAAGGGGAGGAAGGATGTGTCCGAGGTCACTGCGGACGAATCCTTGGAAATGATCCCGCCTCCTTTGTGAAATGGTGGTGATTGGCCAGTTGAAAAAACGATGATTGGTAAAATTTTCCGAAAGAGGAAGGGCAAAAGAAAGACCAGACTCCTCCCTTTCCTTCATTTGGGAAAAAAAAGTGGCCTTTTTGGAATACTTTTTACATACAGGGTTTGTTCGACATTGCAGCCGACAGTGCAGGCGACTGCCGACTGACTGATCTACAAACCACCATCCATCATAAATAACTACTCATTTTACTTGTAGATCAGAGTCATTCACACTTAATCCATGATACATTAGGGGTTTGATTCTCTCGAACATGGCCACAGAACATTCGCACTGTCAGAACAAGTTCTGTGCAAAGTCAGCACAATAACTGTTCATCTGGAGCTTCATGAAATGGGTTTCCATGGCTGAGCAGCCGCACACAAGCCTAAGATCTGGAGTGATGAATCAAGCTTCACCATCTGGC